>NW_009926541.1:0-13169 GCF_000696875.1 Nestor notabilis
GGCTGCAGCAGTAGCAGGGCACGGCTCTGGCTCTGCCGGTGGTTGCAGTGGAAATCCCGTGTGTTGTGTTGGGTCTGCATCGGTGCAACGGGAAGGCTTTGAACCCAGGCAAAACAGCACATCTCTCAAAGGCTGCTCCTCTTTGCAAAAGTTTGAGGAGAAGGTTAAGTAGGAAAGACCTTGAAGAGTCGGAGATCTGTCAGTCATCAGAATTCGTGTCATCAGCTGGTGTTACAAACCGGGTGTGCATACAGATGATGAGAGTAAACGTGGCTGCAATAAGCGGCGCCTGTCGGCCACCCCTGCGGTAGATAATTTCGTTAGTAGCAGCGTAGAGCTAGAACTTGTTAACTGAGGATACATCTGTTACAGAGGTCGTGCTGGTGTAGTGTTTCTTACAGGAGGAGTATGGTGAGCTGAGACATACTGTTACCATAGTGGTACACTAGTGTGTACACTGTATGTATTGCACTAGGTTCAATCACGGAAGATGTACTTGGACCAAAAAGCACACCTGTCCAACTACAGCACAAGTGAAAACTGCTGCATGCGAGTGGAAAAGGGCCAAAATAAGACGACTTCAGCTAGTGTGACAGAGAGCAGCCTCCTGGGCTAGCACCTGAGCTACTTGGTAGGCATTCGGATGGAAAGACACAACGGTGAAGAATTTGCCTGGAAGAATTTGCACGACTTGGTTCATGGTGGTGTCCCTGCCAGTGGCAGGGAGCTTGGAACTAGATGATCTTTAAGGTTCCTTCCAACCCAAATCATTCTCTGATTCTATGATATGATAAAAGAAGATACCAAACTTCAAAGTCAAGATGCTCAGTTCCATTAGTGATGGATCAGAAGCCTCATGATACAAGTACAGTGAAATGCAAGATAGGACGTTTCAGGCTTTCATGAAGACAATGGATGTAAGTTCAAACAAGAGAGGTTGCAATCAAATATAAGAAAAACTATTCCCCTGTGAACGTAATCAAACATTAGAAGTACTTTGAGCAGGAGTTTGGGCTAGAGACCTCCTGAGGTCCCTCCCAATATGAGTTATTCTGAGATTAAATTCAGCTTTTTCAAGGTGCAACATCATTATTTTGTCACCTCAATTATGCTAAAAAGGGTTATCTAAAAGATGAGGAGTAATACATCCAAAATGGTCTGTTAGCTCAGCTAGTTCTAAAAATGTAACTCAATTTTATGTGCATGGAAGATCCTGTGTCACAGAAGAGGGTAAAACATTTGCCTAAGGTACACATCTCTGGTGTATTTCCTCTTTCATCCTATAAATAATATAAATATCTCATGAGTAAGGACAGCGAAAAATCTGTGTGGAAGTTGAAAGAATACAATTTTTGGTTTTTTACTTGTACAGAATTACATCCTTCAAGACACTGTTTTGTCTGTGAAGAAAGTAAAGTTCCTGCTTTGAAATACCTGTGCTTTATAGTTTTCATATATATTAGTGGGAAAAGTGAAAAAACTACATAGACTTCATTGTATGTTTTCATCATTGTGCTACAGGCAGAGTTCAATGGAAAAATTTGGAGCAAGATTGCTTTTGCTAGCTGTGAAAATACTCTGTAGAAACATACCATGAAGCCCTAGTAATGGAGAAATCTGTTTGGTTTCCTGCCAGTTCTAATAACAAAACTGCAAGGAAACTCAGAAATCCCACATCTGCAGACGGGGCTGTGATGCCTTTGGACCAAACATCAGGGAACTGAGTTAGCTATCAAACAGAATACTGTATAAGACAGCTGTATTTGTAGTATTGTATCAAAATAGTAAACCCAAGCATTACATCTGATTACTGAAAGTTTGGTATTAAGAGCACTTTGGATAAAGCCAGCACTCCCCCGAGGAAAACACCACTGAGTTAAGGGAAATTTGTCCTGCGTAAGTTTTGAGTAAGAAACTGATCCCGTATGTTCTTGGGAATGCCCTTAGATGACTCTTCCCTTTTGTCATTTCTGAAACACAGAGGAATTCCTGGGAATTCAGTAAAAGAAGCTGGTGCCAAAGAATGAATCACGTCTTAAGGCATGTTTCTTAGTGTACCTGGCTTTTCCTGGATTGCCTCTCATGTGTTGTTCATCAGATTTGCTGATAAAGCAGCTGATCTGTGGAGTGGCATGTTTGTCCTTTTTGGGGGTTATGCAATCAAATTAAGGCTTATTAAATACAGTAATTCTGGTCAGGAAATAATTGTATGAATAACAGGTATGCTTTGCGCTACTTTCTGTAAGGAAAAAACTTTATCTTCCATACATTACTGGTGTCAACTTGAAATACAAGGTGAAGTTCACTTTAACTCTTTCTTGGTATAGGATGTAAGAGGATATTAAAGCCATGTGAGAAAAATTTAATCTTGAATGAGATTTTACTAACATATTTTAATCTTAACATATTTTGAATGAGTAATTCTATGTACAACAGGACCATCTATTATAATGCGTGAGAAGTGTATGTAATGCATCATACAGTGTATGAACAAAAGTGATTAGATGCTACCTAGAAACAAAAAAGGAGATGAATCAGATCTTAGAAAACCCAGAAGAAAGGTGAACAGTATAGTTAGATTAGATTAAGCATGCATAGACATACATATATTTAAAAATTCATTTTAAAACATGAATTATTTATAGAGTTGGTAAGAATAATTTCTCTGAACACTGTAGTTACATCTCTGTAACATTAGTGCAAATCATATAAGAATGATATCTCTATATTTAAAATTGTAATTCTCTGTGGACAAAGTTATAAAACATATTTGGGGGGAGGTGTCTGTCATTTTCCAAATAATGACATATACTCAATTTGCTAGAAACAGTCTTTTTTACTTGTGAACTCCAGATGTTCTTCAGCCATTCGCACTGTGGTTTTGCCACTGTCTGAAGTCATCACTAATTGTCCTGGAGGGTAGGTCGTGACCTCATCACACTTATGAAATGTCCTGTTGCCTTGAGCTGATTTACCTAAGCAGAACTGTAGTAAGTGTTCCTCTTGCTGCTGCAGGCTGAAAAAATCAATAGCAGTTACATTTCCTCTGCTGTTGATTGTGCAGTACAAAAGGGAATAAAAGTGCGTAACAGTTTGTTTTCCCCAGTGAAATCATCTGATGAACTCACTGCTACAAACGTTGCTTGCCGTAGAGCTCTACGTGCTCGAGAACCCAGTCTTGATGCTGAGCAAATAGAATGTTGATGCTCCTGTGACTCATGGTTTAACAATAATTATAAGATGCAACCATGTTTACACTTCTTACATGGGAAGGGGTAAACATCCTTTATATACATTACTATGCTGGATGTTCTGATAATTTCATGTTCTACATATTTTACAGCTGAAATGGCAAGCTCGAGAGGTTAGCTTGAGGGCACACTGCTATGACACACATCTGTAGTCATCCCTCTGCATTGAGGTTCTGATGTGGATCACAGCTTTCCTCTTTCAGACTCGTTTTCCGTTTATAAACATAAAAATATTTAGTGTTGTTAGGAGAAATAGAATGGTGTTTATTTATTTCTAATGTCAGCTTTTCCCCACGTTTTTTTATTGCACAGTTTTAACTTTGAAGGATGTCAAAACCAAAAGTGTTTTGATGCTTAAGGGCAGAGTCCCAGGACTTGTGTTCTGAATCCCAACAAGTCTGAAATAACCTGAATGGAGAGCCATGATGTTGATCAGATCCAAAGCAGTCCTCTTGCTTCTCTAAGTGTTTCTTTTACATTTGGTTTTGACTAAGACGATTCAGTCTCATGTTTATAGGTGTTGGTAGATAGACAGGATGAACACTTGCATATGTCTCTCACAAGTCTTGTCCGGGTCTGTGTCAAGGCAACAGGCTTCTATTATTACTCTTTAAAGCTTTAGGTCTTTGCTGCAATTCACCTTCCTGTACAGCTTACTGGTCCTGTATTGGGTATTTCCCCCCAAGTGTTCAGCTATTTCATGCCCTGCTTTAGTTTCATCTGGATATTATGCTTTTTCCAGTTTCTGTTTATCCATAACACAATGACACCAGTTCACAGGGTCTGTCCTGACAGACTGGAATTTTTTCTGTTGCTGATGCTGTCTCTTGATCTGAGAAGTTGAAGCAGTATGGTTGGGCCTTTAGAAAACTCCATCAGGACATGACTGATTTTTGAGTTGTGATTTTATTTACAGGAATGTAAAAAGCTCTCTGTTGAACACAAGTTACCAGCAACTGGAGACAGTTTTCATACTCACAGGCTTAGACCACTACCTGGAAGCAAATTACTTCTTTGAACTTGTAGTTTAAAAACTTTTGGATTTGCCCATGTTTATTTATTCCTGGTGGGGAATGCAGGATACACTGGCTTGTGTTTGTTGTAGGACGTTTTCCTAAAAAACTGATGCTTTGGAACACCCCAAACAAACCTTTTTTGGGTTGCAGGAAATGGTTGCAAACTTTGGCATTCTTAAACGATTCCATATTATAGATTCTTTAAGGAATATTCTATATATACTGATCGAATTTTCTGCTTTGATTAATATAGAGTGCTGGGAGTTTTCTGGTTTGTGTTATTCGCCTTTCCTCAAAGGCCAGGCAGTTTTAAAGCTAAATTGCAGGGAAGGGGAGAGGGGGAATTATTAAATATAACTAAATGCCAGGCATTCAGCTGCAAGACTGGAAACAAAAGGTTGCAGGTGAAAACCTAGTTGTGGATTTGTTTTGTACATTAATGTTGTGTAATGAAGCTTCCTAATGCAGGTTCCATGCAGACCACCCATTCTAACTAGAGCAAAATCAGTTTACATGTTTCTGATCTTTAACTTTTCTGACCTAGAGAGCAAACAGACCTTTAGAGTTTGATTAGAGAAATGTTTAAATGTTTTATTTTAAATATTTGTTTTAAAGGGATGGTTGGTAAAGGACATTTCTTAAGACTATCAGTAACTTCAAAAGAGATCATAGTTGAGTAGAAATTCTATACATATATAGGGAAAAAAGAAATACTGGAGGCTTCTTAGCATGACCTTGGTAGAAGAAGGTGAAATATTTTTCAGAACTGGAATGTTGAAGAAGGGTTTGGAGGAATTAAGTAAATAGAACAAGCAAGTGGAAGTGTCCTTGCCATACCATTCACTCCCCTCCCACACACCATGCCTTTTCCATATAAATAACATGTCCCAAAATCCTGATTACTGTCCAGTTGAGATGCAAGAAAGGCCATGGTAATGTTCCTCTGGAGCTCCATCTGTGATGCAGAAAATCTATCAATCATTTTGGCAGGACAGGAAAAAGCAGTTTTCAGCAGTTTCAAATTCAAGTCATTAGTATAGTCTTTTGTAGACTGAAGCAAATAGATAATGCCATATAGATACTAACTGCTGAAAACTTCAGCTCTTGTTTGGATATATATTTTTGTTATAAGCAATAGTAAGCATATTCTTAATTGTAGAAGAGTTGTCTATCACACCTGAAGCAGACAAACTTTTTGATACTCTGCTTTCAAACAGAATTCATGGAACATGAAAGAACAGTATTTCCAAGGAGTCTGCATACCAGTATCTCTTCAGCCTTAGCACAATAAATGAGTCCGCTGTGGACATGCAGGTATGTGTGGATTATAGAAGATTAAATCAGGAAACCTGAGAACAAGTAACCCATTTCTTGAAAGTGGTAACTCCTAAAAAAAAACCACTGCAGCTATTTCTTGCGGCAAGTCTTGTAACATCTTCATTTGCTTTGCTGTTTGAACCTTGCAGTAATGATAATAGTGGTTTATTGATGTAGGTGGTTTAAAGGCAAAAAGGGTGCAGAATATTAAGAATTTGGTCTATGGAATGAAGCTCATACTCAGTTTTCACTTATCTTACTTAATTTTTAGATAAAATCTCAAAGTTTTGACTTAAAACTGGTTAATAGAATGACATCAGTATCTGACCTATTATGACTTTTATTGATACACTTAGCTGCTTATGACTGAAGTGCTTAGAAGGCAGCTGTGAGAAAGTTAATTGTGTTAGGCCTTGCATAAACAAAATACTAAATTTTGTATTACTGCTTCTTTGGGAGATAGATAGTCTTAATAAGTCATATTTAGTACAATTGTGACATTCCAGTTCAAGTGCATGCAGATTCATAAACACCTTTAAAAGGACTAGTTTCAAAAATACTGGCTTTGAACTTTAAGGATTTCCAGCAAAGTCATGGTTTTCATGTAACCAGCTCGGGAAATACTCCTGTTTCTCTGAGAGCTGGTTGAAATATTGTCATAACCTTGTATTTACTGAAATTACACCTTTTTAACAAGCTTGAAGATGATGTTACAAGAGAGGTATGGCTTGGAGGGGGGAAGAGTGGGAGTTCTAGATCCTCTGATACAGCTGGAAAACAGAAAACCTTGTGAGACCATCTACTTCCTCAGATTAGCTGGTCTGTCTCTCCATACAGGCATTGCTCCTATTATATCTGTAGACCACCACATTTGCACCGTCACTAATATGACTTATAGGTAAAACAACAACTTGTAGTAGGGTTTTCTTAACCTGATTTCTGAAATGCTGGTGATGGCCATTAGCTGACCCAGGAACTTTGAAAACTGAAACATAATCTCCCCATTTCTTATTTCCTGTGAGCTATCCAGGAAGTGTCTCAGAATGAAAGAAAAGCTATGAATTTGCCAGATAATGAATCCAACTCTTGGTTCATGATTCTTTCCTGTAGGTAAAATTATACATTTCTTGTAAACTTAAAGGAAGTTGTTCACTTTGCATGATAATGAGAGTAGCCGAATGATTGATCAGCAGCTGAGAAGACTGTGCTTTGGCATTACTGACTTTCAGAGGTCCAAGAGGAGTGTGGTGGGTTGACCCCAACTGGAACAGTTTAATTAGGGAAAAAAAAAAGAAAAGAAACCAAACAAGCAATGCAAAGGCAATCACTCACCAGCAGCAGACCGATGACCAGCAGCCGCTGAGCACTACTTTTGACACACCAACCACCCCCAGTTTTAGCAACAGCTGAAACACTTGTCTGTTACTGGCACTGTTTGGTCACAGATCTAAAATCACAGAATCATAGAATCAGCTAGGTTGGAAAAGACCTTTCAGGTCATCAAATCCAGCCACCACCCCAGGACTGCCAAGACCACCACTAAAACGCATATAGGCTGCTGTGAAGAAAATCAGTTCCATCCCAACTAGACCCAGTACAAGAAGTAAGTGGCAAAGTGTTACTCCAAAAAAGAGGTTAAGGAGGACACCAATATTTTGTAGCATTTACGTGGCTTTTGTGATTTTCATTTAATAGAAGCAGGAAAGGATTTTTTTTTGTCAATTTTGGAATAAGGAAACCTGAAGCAGAGAGATATCAAGAGATTTCTCTTCAAAGTTGCATACAACAGCAAGACTATAAGCTGAAGAAGCATAAAATGCTTTAAGGTACAAAACACTGAAGAGGCTTTGGGAAAGAAAAAGAGTACAAATGCACAGTTTTTTAGATGTGATGTCTGATAATAATAGGATCAGCATTCAGCTATGACTACTGTTAATAGAAAAAATGGTGTTTGGAATAGCCAGAAAACAAAATTTATTTCCTTCTCAGGTTCATTCATGGATTAATGTTAATCTATACTAGAAAATAACACTTGAAAGACATTTTCCAGCCTCCCCTTTTCCCATCTTCATTAACAACATCTCCAACCTCAGCAAAATTCTCAGTAGTACATTTCCTGCAGAGCAATCTAAGCCAAAGAGAACTTGTCTCTGCCAGAGCAGCACCTTCAAAATTTACCAGCGTGCCTCCATAACAGCTACAGGATGGTTTTGCCACAAGGGAACCATGATACCTGTCAATGGCTGTTCTGTGGGCTCTTCTGACAGAGCACATAGCATTCAAAGTGCTGTTATCCCCAGGGTGATCCCTATGTATTTATTCCTGCAGAACCCTATGTGTGGAATTGCAGAAGAGGGATCTAATAAGCTTGGGCAGGGGCAAATGGAATTGAGAAAATGACTTTCATGTGCATTGTATGAGAACCACTGTGATGAAAGAGCTTTTCTGGCTGCTCTGTGTGGGAGCAATTTGAGAGTCTTCTGCTCTTTAGGGTTCCCCATTGGAAAGGAGATGCTTTCGCACAGAGCAGTGAAGTGCTGTCCCTGCTTGTTGTGCAGTTTGTGAACCTCATGCCACTGTTTCCGTATGCAGCTGGTCTGTGCTGGGGTGCTGCCAGGACTGCCTGGAATTTGGTGTGCTGTTCCTCACTAGTGCACAAATGCTGTGACCCTTACCAGACAAATGAGCTTGCTGCTTGTTCAGTCAGTATCTGTCTTGCTGTGGCTTTAGTCTTGCAAAGAAACCTGGAGTCTTCAGGATTCCTGAGGGCAGATAGTGAAAAAGGGCTCCACCAGCCTCTCCAAATCACTCCACTCCTATCCTTGCATACCAAGGCTTCCCCATGTGTGCAAAAGGATAAAGTCCACAATTCTTCCCAGCTCTCTGAGAGTGTTGGATTATGCCCCATTTGGCTTGTTCATAGACTAGATAGATAAGCTTAATACATCATGAGATGTGGTGGAGCAAAGGAAAGTGATACCTTTCTCAAAGTGTAGCATGCTCGATGTGATGGGGAGTAGCAAAAGTGTATTATTACTGTTACTTCAGAAGGGTGATGATGAGTAATTTGAATAAATGTCTACCATTTATTGTTCTTGATTTCAAATTTGTATGAGACATGTAGTTTGTTTTCCCAGCATGTGCATCACTGTTTTGAAAGTAATATGATGTTATTTGATTCTTTAGAAGATAAGATGGGAAGACGTGTGCGTGTAGCAACTGGTATGGAAGCAAACGGAAATACCTGCATTACTTGTGTTTGATGCAAGTTGTGCCAGGGGAGGTTTAGATTGGATATTAGGAAAAACTTCTTCACCAAAAGGGTTGTCAAGCACTGGAACAGGCTGCCCAGGGAAGTGGTGGTGTCACCATCTCTGGAGGTATTTAAAGGATGTGTGGATGTGACTCTTAGGGACATGGTTTAGTGGTGGACTTGGCAGTGCTGGGGTAGCAGTTGGACTCAATGGCTTTAAAGTTCTTTTCCAACCTAAATGATTCTGTGATTCTTTGAAATCTTGGCTGATGGTTATCCAAAATGTGATGTAATTGGCTGATATGTAGAAGCCAGCCTGCCACTTACATGGAGTGAACCATTAAAAAACGTTGTTTTTCCATACTTTTCCACCCTCACTGAAGCAGAAAAAACCACCCAGCAACACTATGGAGGCTTGTAGTGATGGGGGTCATAACAAAAAGGGTTGTGAATAGGCTGCCCTTGCACATAGCTCATCTGTGAAGTCAGGCTGGCAGATTGCCCAGCTTCCCTGCATCCAGGTGTTGGATGGATCATGCAAACCTGACATAGCCTAAAAACTGTATGTGTACAGAGCCAATCTCTGGTTTACATGCCTGGTTTTTATACAAGGAGCTTGTAACACCCTGACGTCCACAGCACTGCATTAGCAGGCCACCTCCTGTTGGTGGACTGGGATGAAGGAGCCCCAGACCTTTAAATCTCCCAGATTATGAAACATCTCTACATGTATTAAGAACAGGACTACATGAAATCCCTGGATTCAGAGCTTGTCCTACAGCCCTGAGGTGTTCAAGGTGGGGTTTGTTTTGTTAAGGCATCCATAATAATGGAAGTACTGCTTTGTATCCTCCAGATTTCAGTGTTAATACCCTGAGGCACATAGCACATGTCCTGGCACATGGTTTTGGGTGTATAACTCCTCCTTTCAGTACACTCCTCCTTCATAGGAGGCTGCTAGTGAGACTACTCAAGAGGAAAAACATTACCAGAGTCTTGTGCATATTGTCTGACCATTGAGCAAATAGTGTCTTGCTGCAAATAGCACAGAGTAACAGAAATGACCTTATGGGATTTGCTCTATTTTATTTTCCTCAAGAAAAGCTTGGATTGTTTTGCCACGTGTCTGTTGCTTGTTGTTTAATATCTGCGTGTTACACTGTATTTGGGAGAAGTGAAAGTTGAAAATATGCCATATGCTTGAAAATGATTCGGCTCTATACGCTGGAAGGATCAGCAACATTTATCACTGTAACTCTTACAGACTCATAGAATAGTTAAGGTTGGAAAGGACCTTAAGATCATCTAGTTCCAACCCCCCTGCCATGGGCAGGGATGCCATTTCCATTTAAAACTCTAAAAGCTGATGTCAAACATCAATAAACTCACATTAGGAGGTCAGAATATATACAGTGACATCTTGCTGTCTGCGTATCCTTCCATAAATGATGCCAGACCCTCTTAGCACACCACTGTAAAGAACATCTCTACTTGGATGCACTCAACTTTGATATTAAACTGTGAGTCATGTTAATGTATAGCTGAGTATCATTCCTTGTACCATGTTGATTTACATACAACAGTCAGACTTTTTCATGTCTGTTTAAAGAACCAGGTACGTCGCTTCCTACACATTTAATGGGAATAGAAGGTACAATATAGCTGTAGAATGTGGCATATGATTTTTTTCAGTTTCCATCGCTCTGAACTTAGTTTTCAGTTGTATTTGTGTAACAAAGCACAGCGGGTATTTAAGTCTATGCGCCTATCAAGAAAAAGCAGAACCTGTAACATGGCAGTTTGAGCAATCATGGTTCAGTGCTCAAGCCTGTCACGTTTCTTGTTTTGGAGGTCCCCAGTTCAGTCCTTATGTGTCAGCCAGGAAAGTGGCTACCACAGTGTACTCGTGACTTTCTGAATTTTCCTGGCCACCTTAAGAAATCAGACTGAACATGAACTTAACCACGTTAATGCAGCTATAGGAAAATTTCAGAGAACATTTTGGTGTGGGTAAGGACAGAATCTGAAACTGAGACTTAGTCATAGACTCTTGAAAATTGGTAGGATGCTGGTTTATGCCTTTCCCGTTTGAATGATGCTGCAAACCAGGAGACGTGATTCCCTGTGCTGTGCATGACTCTGCAGTTCTGTGATTGCTTTACCTCATGAGATGGCTGGTGATTTAAAAATAGCTCTGCTTACTCAGATGCAGCTGATGATTGCAGAAAAACACCGCTCAGTGGTAAAGCTGGAACACCTAGTGCTTCTTTCCCATAACCAACAGCGAACAGAAAGCAAGGTGGAAAGAAAGGCGAGATAGCTTACAACTAATTTTCAGCATTTTGTTTTTTGTTACTCCTTTCTGTGGGATCAGTTATTTCTTAGGGCACGGAGGTCCAGCCACTTCTTATTCCTGTGCCGTTTGCCAGGGTGATGACAGTCCTGTGTTCAGTAACTTGGAATCTTTGTGAGAACAGGTTGTTAGTTTGTATTCCCTTTGATTCTATGTCCACTGGGGTTGTTGCAAGGTAGATCCCATTGCTTTGGTGTGTTGTTTCCATGTAAATACAGATTTTCCCTGCAAGTTAATTGCAAGGCTTTTAAAAGAAAATCTTTTCATATAAACATTCCAGAGTAAAAGCCTTGCTTACATGGTATTATAAAATGTTTTATAGAAATAGAAACTCCATTACAATCATAGGAGTTGGTTGCAAATTGTTAGTTGACACTTGTGTGCATGAGTAGACACACACACACAGAGTGCATGTTGTACAATCTTTGCAAATACAGTACAAAACTGATGCAGCATACTGGAGAGAGAGAGATGAAAAAGTGCATTTATCTGTATGTTCAGTTGTGTTATTGATCTTGGGCTGTCAGGTTTGTTTCGTGCGTAACAACTCAACCTAAAGCAGTACTTTTCAATCTGCCGATAGCTATTTGTGTTATTTGAAACAGGAATCATACCAAAAGATTACGGATTACACCCGTGTACTTCAGAAATCCTGTGAGTCACTGCATTGCAGAGAAACTGAAACTGAAATCACTCAATTAATGTATTTTTATCAATTTCTACTCCAGTAGTACCCAGATAGTTCACCAGAAGGTCGAGGTTGCAGAGGCTCTTCACATGTTACTCAGGCACCATAGATTAAGATTCTAACTCCACGTGGCTGGAAGTTGAGAGAATCACATTATGATCGGTTCCAATATTGCTTTTTGGTTATGTTTCTCCACTTAAAGAAATAAAAATGCAAACCAAACAAACCAATAGAAAACCCACACAAAAAAAAACCCCAAACCAAGAAGGATGGGAAGAGTATTGTAGGGGTTAGCAGGAAAATGACCAGTGAACAACCTTCAAAGCAGAAGAAATTAGTCACAAGAAAGCCAGCCTGTGGGGCTTATTTACTTTCAGTCAGCAGGATTTTGTTATTTATAGGAGCATTTCTGTAGTGGTTCTTAGTGGAGAAAATTTGTCAGTGGGCTTCAAGAAAAGAAACCAGCAAGTTCTGGTAACCTATAGATTTTTATTGATCTGTCAACCTTCTCAAAACATGTTATTTCCATCTTTATTGCATCTTAATACAGCTGGATGAAAGCTGTAATACAAAGAGGTCCAAATCGTATTTTACAGTAAGATTTGTAAACGTTTCCCCATTACCAATTGTTCCTTTTCTCTGTCTCACTTTTGTACTTTTTCTGATCTAAATAGGGGACTGTGACATGTTTGGTTTTCAGTAAAGCAAAAGGAAGTGCACACAGTGAGTTAACCAAGTTTGTCACCCGGGGCTAAAAAACTGACTTGCCTCATCTTGGTAGAAGCCACACTCTTGTAAGAGTTTTCTAATTCAATCTAAAAAAGAAGAAAAATCCGTATCACCTGATTAATAAATGTGTTCAGTCGAGCCCTTTATAAAATATTGAATAAAGCAAAACATCCATCATAACCGGTCCAACTACCAGGACACTGCTGCAGATTTCATTGAACATTTCTTAAACATTAGTATTTGCTCAAATTACTGATTTACAGGTAATAAAAAATACAGAATGTTTATGTGGCTCAGTAGAAATACACTGCCAATTGCTATTTCTTAGCAGTAATAATGTTATCTAGCACTCTTCATCTTCTCTTTAAACAGTTTACAAATGTAAGTATTCTTATTCCCCTTTTAGTGATAGGAAGCCTTGGATAAAGAGGGATTAGGGGACAATTTAAAATATATAAGCAGAAAAAAACAGGTGAAATAAAACATAAAGGATCCCAAATAGAGAAATTTAATCTGGATATAAACGGGGGGGGGGGGGGGGGGGGGGGGGCGGGCCGCACAG
>NW_009926541.1:13200-14463 GCF_000696875.1 Nestor notabilis
AAAGATCATAATGAGACAAAATGAAATCTGTTGTAATACCTGTTCATTTCAAAGACACACAGCTCTGATTCATAAACAAGTCCTGATGTCACTCATTTTTCCATACTATTTCCGTGTGTTTTTCTCCAGAAAGAAGGTAAAGGTGAATCAAAAACACAAAGCCAATAAACACTTTCACATCAATAGGAGAATGTGCTCTTTCACGAGTTACGTCTGTGTCATCATTTTCCCATAATGTATGTTACATTTATACGCTGCCTCTCAGTTTCCTTCTTTACTACCAGTAAAACCTACCGTGTTTTCAGTAGTACCATTTACTGTAGCCAATGTAGGAAAAAACTCCAGCTTTTGTTCTAGAGAAGGAGGCAAATTCTATACCAGAGATTCAGTTCTTCCTCTTACATATTTCTTCTCATGTCATTTCAAATAAGCCTAACCTTTGCTTCAGAACCAACTAACTTCAACATACCATTGGAAGGTCATTGAAACTAAATTTATCTTTCATCCGAGGTTGTGCTCAGCCTGAATCTGATGTCCTTCCCACAATTGCTCAGGTTTCTGTTTCTGTCCTGAGCTCTTTCATTTTTACCTCTCAGCCACTTCCCTTCTGTAATTATGATAGTCCTCTGCTGCTGTTCCTCAGTGTCAGTAAAATACTGAACACTGCTCAGTTGAGTGGAACATTAACATTGGCAGCTGATGGCCATCTTCATTCCTAAATGAATTCTGTGAGATTTTTAATAATATGTCCTTTACAATAATAGCTTGACACTGAAGAGGTAAATCAGATCTTTTCCATACTGTTATCAGTATCCTTGCTTTCCTTGTTTAGTGTCATGGAAATGGATGGTAGCAGAGGGAAATGGTGGAAATCGTGACTCTTCTCCTCCCTTCCCAGCATTTTTCTACTCTTTGGTGTTGGAAACCTGGATATATCGTTTCATACGTTTCTTTCCCGATCTATACAGAAGTTCCAGTCTTTGTCCAGGTTGTCAGGCATGGAAATTCAGTGGACTCAGTTTTCTGGCTCCTGCTTTTGGTGAGAACAGCATCCCCAGCAAGAGCACAGCTATTTTGTATATCCTGCTCGGAAGTAGTTCTGACCTCATCACCGTTGCGTTTGGAATAGCTCGTTCATGTTTCAAAGAGATTCTGTGCAACATCCTCAGATACAAATACCACCTCATTAATGTAGCTCAGGAAGTTAACAGCAGAAATTGCTTTAAAAATAAACTGACCAATTTGGTGGCCTTCTATGATGGG
>NW_009926542.1:0-2007 GCF_000696875.1 Nestor notabilis
CCCCGCCTTTGGCTTTAATTATTCGTTTTCGGTATAGTTGTACAGCATCCAGGGGCTCAGTCCCGAGCCCTTGTGCTGGGGGAGGTACAAACAGAAAAAAGGAAAAGAAAGAAGGTTCTTTCCTACAGTAACTTGCTTTTTTTCTTTTCCAAAAGCTGCAGATAAATCAGTGCTCCTTTGCACTGCAGTCGTGTTCCCGGTTGTTACCTGTGGGGCACGCAGTCTTTCCCAACATTTCGACCCCATTATTATTCTACCCCCCTCCCCCGTAAGTGTTCCTACTCTTGTACAGTGTTGTAATCCTAACGACAAGGGGTTTGCCTTTGTGGACTCAGGAGACAAGCAGTGACTCCCAGGGAGCAGAGAGTGGGAACTCCTCATCTAAGGAGGGACATTCCTGTGGGACATTCAGCAGGTTCCCAGCAGGCAGGTCCCGGTCGGCAGGGTGCATCTTCAGGGAGACCCCGGGCATAGTTTGAGGATCACTTTCTTAGCCTACAATGACTCTTTTGTGTAGAACAATAAAACAAGCGAAGTGTCCCACACCTGACAGAGAAAGTGAAGTTTGAAATGGCACTTCCTTGCTGGTGGCTATGGAAGTCAAAGACAGGAAAGCCTGGAGAAAAGAAGATTAAATCCTTCAAATCAAGCAGCTGAACAGGCCCCACTTCGCCACCTGATGCAGTTTGATCATGGCCCTGCAACTCCAAAAAGAAGTCTCAGCACCTGCATATATGAGAATGTCAGCTTTGATTTTCTGTGAGTTGCTAGAATATGCATTTCTTGAGAAGAATTGGAAAACAGCTTGTGTGCTAAAAACTCTGGCAAACAAATAAAAATAACATGTCTAACACTTTATTTCAGCCTTGGGTTTTTTAAACCTATCTCATTTGTATTCTTCCTTTTTTTTGCCTGTGCACATCATATTTTTGAACTTGGGTCTGGCGATGTTCAGATTACTTAGGTCAATGGTGTGAGTGGGGGCCAGGGGCTATTACCTGGGGGTTGATGAAGGCAAGCAGGCTGCTGCGGCGTCGGCTTGAGCACTGCATAATGGTTTTGTCCCCACACCACTGTGTGCAGAGTCTAGTGTATCAGTTCACAGGAGCAAAGGTTTCAGTGGCGCATCAGAACTGTAGACCCCAAATCAGACAGAGTCTGTGTGTTTAAGTAAAGCTCAGGGTAAATGTAAGTTCCATGTCTTCAAGGCCAAATCAGTTGACCCTTCTCTCAATCAGTTAAACCCAGTTGTGTTGACCCCTGCCTTGTTGAAATAGCCTGTTGCTGGTGCAGCATCCCCAGAAGCAAAATTCATAGAGGGATGCTGTGCTTGCAGAGGACACCTGGCCAGATGGATTGGTGTGAAGAGCCTCCAGCCCTCCAAAGATTCAGGCCCTGGATCTGGGCCCCTGAAAAAGCTAAAATATTCAGCACCAGAGAGGACCCCCAGTAACCTGCAAGGCATTGAGGGGTCTGCCCTGCCTGGAGAGGGGACCTGGCTGTGGAAGGAGCTGGAGACAAGGAGGGTAGAGAGGAGGACACTGTGTTGCTCGTATCTCTACCATACCTGCTGTGGCTATCCGAGGAAGTTGCTTAGAAAATCCCTGGCTGTGACTCTAGGCTCACATAATCTTTCAAGCACACAAATAGGACAAAACTGAATGCTTTTGTTTTCTTTCCCCTGCTTGCCAAGATCTGAAATCCCTGCAGAGGTTTCTTTAGAGCCGTTTCTTCACCTAGTCCTTTCTCTGCTGAGAAGGCAGCAAGAGGTGATCCCCCCCTCTCTTGAGAGCCAGTAGCAGCCCTTGGGGTTGGGGAGCTGTGGGGTGAGGGTGCCACTCTCCCTTGCATGTCCCGGGGGTGGGGGGGTCAGCACCCTGTTAGCCCCGAGCTTGTCCCCAGCCCCGGACCTCGGGGCGGGGTGGGGAGGCCTCATCCCCAGAGCCCATCCTGAGAAAATCAGATAGGTGGGAGGCTCCTGTCCCAGGAACAAGTCAAAATGTAACC
>NW_009926543.1:0-1917 GCF_000696875.1 Nestor notabilis
GGAGCCCATCTAAAGCAAAGCAGTGCTGGGATGGGGGGTAGGACCCCCTCAATGCCCAGGGAACCCCCCATAGTGCCCGGGCCGGGGAGGGGAGCAGGAGCCAGCCCCAGCAGCCTCTTCCCGGCTGGGACATGGGAAGCTGGAGGGAGGGAGCCCAGCGGGAGGCCCCGACCTGCTTATTACAGAGCTATTAAGAGAGATTAAAGCCTGGTGCTGGCGTCTGCCTGGCCGAGCTGCTCCCCCCAGCCGGTGCTGTCGGATCTGGGGCCCTTTGGGCCACCCCAGCACAGGCAGGGGATGTCCTGGGGTCCCCAGGGGTGCCTGGACCTCTGGGTTGCCCTCACAGCAGATGCAGCATCTTTAATGTCCAAGTCCATTGAGCTTGGGTGGGGATTTGCTCCCTGCTTGCTCGGGGATACCCATAACAGCCACATTTTCCTTCCATCCATCCGTCCGTCCTTCCAGCCACCCTCTGCTCTCTCTTTCTTGCCCCAGGCTACAGAAGCCCCCAGGAATCACTGTGCTGGAGCAACCACCCTGCACCCACGTTCAAATAAAGCTGCTGAAACCCATCGCTGCGCTTCCCTGCTCCTCCTTGGGTTTGAGTCAAGGAATGGTTTGGGTTGGAAGGGACCTCAAAGCTCCTCCAGCTCCAAGCCCTGCCCCGGGCAGGGACACCTTCCACTAGAGCAGGTTGCCCCAAGCCCCTGTGTCCAACCTGGCCTTGAACACTGCCAGGGATGAGGCATCCCAAATCACACACCCTGGGTTGCTGGTGAGAGCATCTGGGCTGAAAATGGAGGAATTCAACCCAAAAGCTGGCTCAGCCCTTGGTGGGAACACAGGGGCGATGCTCGAGCACCCCCATCGTTCCCACCCAGCCCCAGGCTGCTGCTGGAAGAGTCAAAAGGAAGGAGCTAAAGGAAGGATTAAGCCCCTAAATCATCCCATCCACGCTCAGCTCCTCTCCAGCCCCAACATCACCAGCGTGGGGAGCACTGGGGGTGCAGGACCAGCCCCAAAACACCCTCTGGGGATGGAGGGATGGCAGAATACACCAAAACCCCCCAAAACAGGAGAGGTGGAGGCAGGGGTAGACACAGTTGTAACAATTTATTGAATGAGGCAATAATAGACACTGGGAAAACAAGGGGGGGTCCATGCTCTGCTACTTGCCTGGTTTGTGTCTCTTTCTGGGGAGGGCAGGGGGACAAAGAAGGACGTCATTTCGTCGCCAAAGGAACACTTGACTTGGAAAAGCCACTGACATCTTCACAACGACAATAGAAAAATAATCATTCCCAACGAATTCCTCATGGTGGTAACCAATGGGGAGAACCAGGACTGCTTCTGTGGGAAGACTCCCTCCCCCTCGCTGAAGAGTACAGAAGAAATGTATACAAAGAACATTTGGGATAGCTTCTTTTTGTCCATAGAAAACAAGGAAATACAAGAATCTGAAAACTTCCTCAAAGGTGGAGCGGGATGGGGGAGGAATCTGTTAATGGCCACGTGGAAAGAAAACTTTCACCCCCCCAAAACAGCCCCAGAATTAAATAAGATGCACAACTTCACGAGTGGGGAGGCTGCGGCTGAGGAAGGGTCCGTTGGGATGGGAGGGTTTGGCCTACGTTAAGTTTGGGAACGTTTGGGAATGTTAAGTTTGCCCTCCCAAACCACCCCCCCAAAGGCCTGTTTATAACCCTCCTGGAACGGTTCTGGGGTGACGGGGATGAAAAGTCCTTTGGAGATGCACAAAGGGCAGGAGAAGGCGGGGGTGAGAGGGTTGGGGATGCAAAGGGGTCTCCCAAAGGGAAGGGGCTGCGCTTGTAGCCCCCCCAAATACCTTCAAGTGAAGCTTTTCCTGTGGGAACTGGACTCTCTGGGGCTGGGAAGGGAGGATGTGGGGTCCTGGGG
>NW_009926544.1:0-18899 GCF_000696875.1 Nestor notabilis
CTATTCTATGATTCTATGATTCTATGTAAGTTATATAGAAGTTATTATCTGAATATAGTGATTGCTCAAAAAACACTGATTGAACTATGATTTTCCTGCATCAAGTAATTTTAGATTATTATTTACTTGGAGTTATTTTAAAGTGCTGATACTAAGGGGATATGAGAGGTAAGAGGGAAGGGATATTAAAAATAATAACAGAAGAGGTGTGTGAGGGGGATGCTATATACGCACATGTATGTATGCTGAGTATCCATAAGAATTAATCTAAAATACTGGGTGGATGGGATCTGTATACACAGCAAGCTGCAGGCAAGATTTTATTACCTTTAGACTTTGGAACCAAAAAAGTAAACCAAACATGCATCAGTCTAGTTTGGGTGGCAGTCTAAAACGAGATATATTGTATGGGTGCCCCACAGAAAAGCCAAGGCAAGCCTAGAGAACAGCATTGTTTGTTCATCCAACACATGAATGGAACATGAGGGAATAGATTGTGTGGGAGGACTGAGCTCCTATTGATTAATTAAGCATTAATCTTCCTCATTTTAAAAAGAACACACACAAGCTCTCCTTTGCAAGTAGGATATTTGTGGATTATTTTGCCATTCCTTGAATTAACAGGCAGCTGCACAATTCTGGAAACAGAGACAAAACAAGGTATCAATCAGCCTTAGCAGCCTGGATTTTGGTGCAGCTCCAGCTCACTTTTAGATTCCCTAACTGGCTCTGATAGATCCGGAGCAATAAAAGCCCAGTGCCTGAGGCGCTTCAGCACAGAAGGGGGACCTGAATGCATAGCACCAAGTATTTGCCATTCACAGTTAATTGTTTACAAGCCTTTGGCCACTGTCTCAGTGATGCGTCCAAACCAAAACCCAGGACCCAAGCTGTTCCCAGCCAGATCCAAGTGTATTCAGTTTGCCCCATTGCTTTTAGCTTGGGAGAAGTACAGCTAGATTAGGAATAGCTTCTTTCCTGTTTAAAAGCTATTTAAGGATTTCTAACATACTTGAAGTCTGCAAATGTAAATATATTTAAAAAAAAAAAAAAAGAAGAAAAAAAGAAAATAAAAGGAAAGTATTTGGATCTAATATCTGGGTACTGTTCCCAGAAAAAAAAGTCAATGGTCCTCTTAGAAATGAGATTGCATCCTGAGTAACCTGTGATAGTTCCAGGCTAAATGTCATCTACAACCATCTTTTGAAGCTTACTAGGCAAATGGAGACCCTTCTCTACTTTCTACAGTACAGTCATTCCGAATAAGAAATAAAAATTAGTTCATCTACCCAGTCAGTCATCCCTCGTTCCACTCCACAAAACCTTGCATAACCCAACTTCTCTTACAGGATTCAGGAGCATTGAATGCCTCATTGCCTACGTTTGGGTTCCCCTGTGGTGCATTGGTCTCAGCACTCTGAAACTGGTGATGATTTATACCACAAAACAAACACCTTCTGCAAATAAGAGACGGACACTGAGCACATAAAGACCAGAAACTGAAAAATGAATCTGGTGTTCAGTTTAGCAGGCAGAAAATATTCAAGTCTTCAAAGAGAAAAGGTCTATTTACCTGAAGAATCAACCAATTCAGATGGAAAATCAGAGGAAAAGGAGGACATACACATAATGCTGCAAAACGCTTCACTGTCTGTAGCTGCAGCTCTCCTTGATCAGGCTCTCTGCAGCAAGTTTCTGGGGCCATCAGCTTTCTACTACTTTCTACATCTCCACAAGCCATAGTGAATAATCACAAGTCTGGTGGACTTTTCACGCAAAACATAGGGTCGCATCTCGGAAACTATCAGTCAGAAATAAAAATGTATTTGGGAGTCCTCACTCTGACAAATATCCCACCAAAACCACAGCAGCCACGGACAAGGACCCTCCACAGATAATCTCTTTCACTATCAGCCAGCACTGGGAGATTTGTGGACAAATTTTCCATATTTCTGACTATGCTTTCTTTTCCTTTCTTTTCTTCTGCCTTTTGGGTCACCCCCCATGATATTTTTATTGACATCAATACGATACTTCAGGTTAATTCAAGTTAACCGGGTATGCACAAGGAGCTACCACATGGAGCTGGAGCCCGGTGCAAGGGTTACTCACCTTCCACTACCACTGTTGCAGGTTTTGAATAGGCTGTGCCGAGGCTGTTCTTAGCTACACATCGATATTGTCCTGCATCTTCTCTCTGAACATTGTGGATCCTTAAATTCCCTGAATCAAGGACGGCAATGCGAGCATTCTCCTGTTGGATGAAGGAGCGACAGAGGCAGGGCTTTACATGCAGGCTGCACACAAGCAGCACCAAATATCCACTGACAAGACTGGGTTTACACACATGAAAATTATTTGCGTTGTCCTACATCTGAAGGATCTGGGGCCAGCTTTTCCTGCTCAGCTGTGTAATGGCACACTCACCCATCCCTCATTTTGCAGATCAGTTAATTGCAGATTCCAAGGAGCCTGAATCTTAGCTAAGTGTCTCAGTAGCTCTTATTTATGAGAACACTCACAAATTCATCAGCATTTGGCCATGCTTAGTAGTAATAAATATATATAATATAAAATATAGATAGACAGACAATGTTTGGTTTATAGGTAGAATCATTGCAGATGCAGACATTTATGAGATGAGCCCTGGATTTCCCAAATGCTTGCTTCCTAGCAACTAGAGTTTACAAATGCCGTAATTGATGCTAATATTTTAACACAGTACCTTTAATGAATAGCTAGCATCACTTGAATTTCATTCTGTACTCACTTTTACAGCTGTTTCTCCTTTGATCCATGAAACAGAAGGTTTTGGATTCCCCATTGTCGTACACGGAAGAACAGCCTTTAACCCTTCTATTATTTCCACATTTACAGGTGGTCGGGTTATTTTGGGTCCTGAAAATTTAAAAGTTAAACAAAAAAGAAAAATGTTGAACTGAAGCTAAGAGATACAAGAACAGGACAAGTTCAGAAATGACAATAAAATCTCTGCTGCTTTTTTCTTTGCATTGCTAAAAGCTAGTCTTAGTAGACTAAGATGCGGTCTTAGTAGCTCATGAGCTGCCTTGGAAAGAATAAAATTCCTTAAGCACAGTGTTCAGGGTTTCAGTTTATGGACACAAAAGTAGCTAACTTGCATGGTCTATTTGTTTCCAGAAATGGAGTTTGTCAGTCATTTGAATTAGAGCCTCAGCTAAAATCCAAATCCAGAAAAGAGTAGTTCCAATATTGAAGAACATTTGCGTTCCAGGTTTTGACGTTCTTCACTGCATAAACAGTGTCATGTGTGAAAGCTTAGGTCTAGAGCGAATCAGTTTGAGAACAGTTCTAATCCAGGCTTATCTCTAGCTCCACAAGAAGGGCATGTAAACTCGACTCATTGAAGGGTTTATAACTATGCTAGTAAAAAAGAGAAAGCATCCTTAAAGATAAAAAAAATCAAGCTCCTTTAAAGTTAGTATGGGAAAAAATAAATTCATTTTAGCCAAAGAAAACCATGGCTTAGCTTATTCTGAGCTGGCAGTAAAGATCTTCATCTCAGTGTTTTGGGAGATGGGAAGTTTTCCCTCCCTTGTACAATATTAAACCAGCAGAAAAAATGACCTTCAGAAACCATCACCACTTGGCCCCCACCTGCAGGCGACTGGGGTTCTGGAGACTCCCAGAATTACCAGACCTGAAGGGTCATTCTCATTAGCACAAACAGATCCTTTCCTGCAAACAGACGCTTTAGCCAGGATATCTCTCAGCTGCCTTTTTAAGTGTTTGTATAAATAACTGCAGCCATGTGAGTTCAGCTTCACTGAGTTCAGCACGTATATGGCCCTTTGCAAGAATCAGTTCTCTGCCATCCCTGTGGGATGATGAGGTTTACACCATAGTGCTCCAGACCTGTCAAGACTGCTATTAAGAACATCTAAACAGCACTTACTTGCTTTTATCACCCTCAGGCATAAATCTGATTAGTGAAATCTTATGTTTAAAATTCACAAGGGATTTATGCGGTACTGCTACAGAGGTTTAATCTATCAAATTGCGCTGCTTTTACAAAGTTTTGCACAAAGGATGTTCTTCAAAGCGCTGTTTTATATTCTCTCCTATGCAAAGAGTTCCTCTGATCCTAGCTCAAGTGCATGTTACTCAAACTGAATAATCACAACTGCTTTTAGATAAGATATGATCAAATATGCCATGTCTCCACCTCAAAAGACTGCACCCAGACCCACAGGAACATGGGTCTGCCCTGAACGTGGTCCCACAGAAGCCACACCTGGGGGGTTTCTCAGGTTTTCAATTATACACTCACATGGTGATTGCATGAAGAAACTGCATTCCCACTTACGCATTTTCACTTGGAGAGCTCCACAGCTCTGCGCAGCTGCTCCAACCCCATTATCCGCCGTGCAGCAGTACACCCCATCATCACTGTCCTCCACGCTCAGAATGGTCAGAAGCTGCCCATTCCTCTGTATGCTGTACCTGGTGTCAAACAGCCTGCAGGGCACAGCACAGATTGTCATGGGCAGGGGAACAGCCAGGGATAGAGAGGGGGAATTGCACTTGTATTTGCAGACCACTGATGGTACTACAAATGGCAGTTTGTTTTACTTTTTAATTTCAACCTGCAAAGAGAAAGGAAGGCACTGAAAATACCAAGCTGGACCTTAAGATTCGGTTTGGTCCCCACCAGACCATGCGGTTCCTGTCTGCTGCGAGCATGGTGGCAATTCTTCCTCCAGTCAGGTATTGGTAAAGTAAGTAGGTATGGTGGCTGGGTTTCTGCCTGGCCAAGGACAGGCATGAGCACAAGTAATCTCATCCAGCTCAGTCTTGTTTTAGGTATGACTCAGTGCAAGCGAAAGACTGCCTATATAGGAACTGGAACTGACTTTAGAAAACAGTATTTTTAAAGAAACCTTCTTCAGATTAATTTTTTTTTTTCATTAAACAGATATTGTTATGGAAATGTTCTACTGTTGTGGGGAAAAAAAATAAAGGCTTAAACCAAAAAAAAACCCCAAGTAGTTTCATATCTGCACCCAGGAATGTTTTGATTCGTTGGGGTTTTTTTAAGAAAAGAGCGAAGAAATGTACTGAAAAAAAGAAGTCATCCAGAGATTACGGGATGCAAGGACAGCTGTAGTTCAGTGACAGCAGGTTTTGACTTGGAAAGTCAAGAAAAGCCCTGAAATGGGTGCAACAAAGGTTGGGGATATAGTAACAAAGTCTGTGGAGCAAAACCCAATTCCATATGCGAGCATGAGGGATGTGTGTGTATGTATGTGTGTGGAAGCCAGGGAAGGACAGAAAGCAGAGGGCTGATCTCTGACTTTCATTGTGAAACTGGAAAAGTATAATAAAGCTTCAGTGTAACAAGATTTGCATAACATTTCATAAGTTCCTCCATGTTTGACTTGTACACTTTTGTTGATGCTTTTTGTAAGCAATTGTATGCAATTGTTCTTTGACTCCAGTGAATGGCAGCAAAAGGGATCTGACTTGAGGATTTTCTACCAAGCTAACACAAATGCCTGACACCTCAATATGCCCTGTTTGTCTTTTACTGTTAAAAATTGTACAGCAGTCACCGAGTAATCTGAATGTGCCATCTATCATGTTACAGGCACATATTTCCTTTCAACAGCCTTTTGCCTTTCAGCTTGTATTTCCCTCCTCTTTTTCACCCTGGGAAGAAAGAATACTCAGTCAACTCATCCATCATGCAAAAGAAGTGCAGGCTCCATTCCTTTCTTTCCCTGAGGAAGGCTCATTGTGTCCTGGGAGATGGAGCTGGCAACCAATTCACTTGGTGCAGGGCACCTGACGGTCTACTTGCACAGTTTTGACACCAAAGCAAAGGCGCTTCCAGAAGACTAGTGCTGATAAGAGCCTCTATCCTGGCACTATTTCCATTGAAGCTGCATGACCTCTCCCAGCTTTGATTTTCAGGCATGGTGCCACTCACTGATTGGGAAGGAATTAGGAGAAAGGTGACCTAATTTGGAAATAACATCCATGGAAATTCAGACCTCCATCCTGCAACAAGGCTGAGGTCAAAGGGTTAGGACCAAGGTTTCTCTGAGTTTCTGTTGCAGGCAATGAAAAAAGGATTTCTGAAGACCAGTATACATGTGTGTAGTATTCTGCTTTTCTCCAGTTCTAAAATGGTCTTCCTAGCAGAATCCTCCTGCTGATGTTAACTTGTTTGGAGTCTCCTGAGGCAATGGTTCAAGGGCTGTTTGAGTGCTTAACCCCAGTATTGGGAATGGTGACCATCTGCCTGATGTGGACATCTCTTGTGGAGAATGGACCTTAACCATTTTACACAGAGATTGTTCTGTAATTTTCTCTTACAGACGAAGTCACTGACAGCAATCTAGAATGAGAAACTGATGTGAAGCCATGTGTCAAACATAATGTAATTCCAGAGTTGGAAGATAAGGTGCAGTTTACTTTGCAAGAGCCTGTCTACAGCAGTAAAGCTAAAGCAATGGTAGTACTTCCATAACACATTTCCAGGGCTTCCTTCTTCGGCAGTACCTTGATGCCTGGCAGTTAGTGTCTCATAACAATAAGAAACCAGTTTCCTATGATCCAGAACTAGAAGCAAACCAGAATGTCATGATACAACCCCTTTCAATGCAAAGTTCCCAAACACATTGCAGACACTCAGGCAACAAGCCTGGCAATGCTCCTTTTAAATACTACACAGCATCCTCCTCCCTCATAAATGCATAAACTGAGGAACAGAGCAGATTGCATTGTCTGAAGCTGGAGAGCAAACCTCTATTTCTTGACACAGAAATCAGTTGTCTCCAATCTCAAGTGTGCGACGCTGCAAGAGCACCTCCCAGGTGCTGCTATCACTCACCAAGGAGCACAGATTGCTATATAATTACAGCCACTCACCATTTTCCCCCCCACAGACTCATTTTGACATTTTCAGATATCTCTATTATGAAGAAAAACACTGACTGTTTTGGCAGGAGATTCTGGAGGGCATTAGGACTGTTTCGTACCTGATGGGAATGCTGTTGCGTGTCCATGTAATTTCTGGCTCCGGGTATGACTCCACTACACAGACAAACTTGGCAACGTCCTCTACCAGTGCATCCACAGTTTCCAGAGGAGTGCTGATCAATGGAGCTGTGTGAAGAAAGGTAAAACGAGAAAACTTCCCAGTGCCTCCCAGAGAGAGGCACAAAGCCTGCCAGACCCCTTTGGTGGAGGCACCCACGTCCCTGCCGGGCCACTCGATGGCTTTTTCCCCAGTACAGAGGTGCTTCTCACACCCTGTACACATTTGCTGTAATACAGGTCCCTCAACATTTGCAGCTGCAGCCTTCTGTTGTTTGCTGCAGATTTTTCATTTACTTTGTGCTCTTTCTACAGAGTGCAAAATAGAGCAACCCAAGCATGGGCAGCTCCAACAAGCCCAGTGAGTCCTTTCTTTCTAGCCCTCCTCTCCCCTAAGGTGCACAGCACTGGATGGTATACTGTAAGGACAAAACTGAGGCTGTCCCCCTGCTACAGGGGTGGCATAGCATGGGCTGAAAGTGCAAGGAACAGCACACAAATAGAAGCCAAGCTGACCTGCCCCTGCAGTGGGCACACTGGGTCATTATTAACTTGTAATGCATAAGATTTGCGGTTTATCATTAATACAGGATTTGTTCCACTCAACTATTTCTCTTTAAAAAAAAAAAAAACAAAAACAAAAAAAACCCCAAACAAACAAAAAAAAACCCCACAAAACAAACAAGCAAACAAAAAACTGTTACAAATCATCTATTTTTCAAAGCCAGACTTGTGAAGGCCCTTCACATCTTCCAGATTTCTGGCATGACTAGCAAACATTCTCTTTTTCTCACCTTTTCTAACCAAGTAGCACCAGGTTTAGAGGTCTAGTAGCTGTGTCTGATGCTTATTATCACAGACCTGTCATCATACATTATTTGTGTGTATCTTTAGAAACATTTTCCATTGCCCTACTGAAAGACTTGAAGCACGGTTGGAAGGGATCAAAGGCTATGCCTAGTGAATCACTCTCCCTGCCCATGGTATGCATTGCAGGCATTGCCTCCAAAGACTCTTGAATGACTTTTAATCTATGGGATACGCATCCAGTATTTGTTGGACTGGATTTCATTGGCAGCTGTGCTGAAATGAACTAGTTTCATACCATGTTCCTGACACACCACCCTGAGCATGTACAGAGGATACAGGAATCTTCCTGTTCCTCACTGACTGTAGCAGTATCTGGCACGCTGTGTCTTTTCACAGGAAAATTCTGCCTGCACTGTATCGGCTGGCCCTCCTCAGAACAGTAAGATTTAAAACCAGTCAAAAAATAAACAAACTACATCAATTTTACCCCTCCATCCTAAAAAAAAAAAAAAAAAAAAAAAAAAAGAAAAAAAGAAAAAAATAGGCAAAATACAAGATGTTCCAGTTTAAGTAACTGAGAATAATAGAAAGCTTTTTCAATCTACGTGAGAGTAAAAATTAGAATGTCATTGAGCTGGAGGAAGAAAGGATCATCTTCCACTATCACGTTTATATAAAAGTCCTAACGCTTTTGAAATTTCATTAGAATGAATCTGCTTCAATAGTATTCCTAGATGATACAGCTTCAGATTGCGTAACTAGTAATGACTATGCTCATACTAAAAGATCTTAAAACTACAGCTAAGGTAGCACTAAAGATTATGTTAACTAAACATTATTTAAAACATCTGTGTTAGATTCATTGTGTAATATCACTGCCTCAAGTTGTATCATGCTTCTATTTATTGGGTCATTTTGGGTCACAGTAGATATAAGTCATCATCCATATTACACCTCAAGTGAATCCCATGCCAATGGAAACAAGTGGAAGATTTTCATAAAGCCTAAATTTCTGTGCTCCTGAAGGTTGTCTTAGGAGAATAACCTCCACTGATTGCTATCTTGTCTACTTCAAAGAGGCCATTGAAATTTCATGACAGAGTTTATTAGGTTTTGATGGCAATAAGCCTGGAGTTCTACAACCGAACTTTAAATAGTAATTTTTATTGCGGTTTTCCACATGCCTTGATCTCTGGAAAGATGCTTTTTTAACCCTGAGAAATGTAAATTTTTACAGTCACCAAAATTCAAAGCAACCAGTTTCGTGACTGTGTTGTCATGATAAGCGTGGCACAAAGAATAAAGTTAGATTTGTACCAAGAGCCAGTGTGCAGAATGGCATTATTTTATTCTTTGGGCAGGCACGGGCTGTTGGTTTTATACATAAAATACATTCCTTAGCAACAGTTAAGTACTTTTATGGTATCTCCTTAATTCAGTGAATGACAGAATTGTCTTTAGCAACATTGCCTTACACCGGGTCTGACCTGGCATCTCCTTAAAGCCAGCACACAGTTCTTACAGCCACATACTCATAGAAAATACTGTCCAAACCCACAGCACTTTACTTATGGTAAAAATAGAAAGGGAACTTTTTTTTGAAGCTGCCTTCCCAAATTCCACATCACAGAATCACACAGAATGGTTTGGGTTGGAAAGGACTCCAGAGGCCATAGAGCCCAGTGCCCTGCCAAGGCAGGGACACCTGCAGCAGGTTACAGGGGAATGTATGCTCTTCTTTACCTTCCTGATATTACAGAGGAGTGCTGGGCCAGCAGGGAGGTGAAGGCAGGCTCGTGCCACCAGGGTGAGGGCAGACGGCATGAGGCCAGAGGACACACGGTGTGTCTGCAGGGGACAGAGAGCAGAGGAGCGCAACGCCATTTTGTCATGAGGCGCCGAGAGAGCCCCAAAATGGCTGATGTAATGCTCGCTTCTAAAAGACACCCAAAAAGCTCGGGTGTTTGTGTCAGTCTGTGTTTACTAAGGAAAGCAGTCAACACTAATGGTGCCTTCATTACCAGATTTTAACATGGGAAACGAAAATCCGAACAACGCACAGACATATCTATCAGCAGATAGAAATGGCCTCAAACCATTCTGTACACATCCATTGGCAGTCTCTGAAATATATTAGGTAGTTCTGTGGCTTTAAATAACATTGAAAACCAATTAGCTTATATATCTGTAAAGCCACACAGGTGCCATTTTTCGGGATGTCAGCTGTAGTTTCCCGAGATAGCAAAATGACCCAAGGTTGGTCACGGGGCCCATGAGAAATACCCTTTCTACCCACAGCCCACCAGAAGCTTCCAAATTGGTTGGCTTTGGGTTTGGATTCACACTTTTGGAACAAGACAAGCTGGGCAAACAAAACAAAGAGGAAAATAGACAGTCTCCCTTGCAGCACTGCAGGCGCCTGGAGAGGTTGCAGTTCCTCTGGTTGAAAACTGCTCAATCATGTTTCCAGCTAATGTCCCAAAACCTTTACAGAGCACTGCTGGGTTGTAGTCACGTTTCAGCCTCTCTCAGGGAACAAGCCAATTTGACTATCAGTGATGTTTTAGGAAAGGATGCGTATCTCTTCATTGCACTGTTCCCATCAGAAAAAGATCAATCCCCTTCCTCTTTGTTTTTCTTGTCTCTCCAATCCCATTTTATCACTGATTTCAAAAAGACCAAAGTTCACCAACTTACTTTAGTACTTTAGGAAAAAAAACCCCAACATTTCTATTTCAAAAGTTTTTATAAAGAAGGGACTTTTTTTTTATTTTTTTGACATTTTGAGGCCAACCTGACTCACAATTGTAAGAGCACAGGCCTGCAGGAGCAGCCGTGTTGGCCTAACAGGACCTTGAAGGTTTTTCTTTGTTTTCCTGAAGCCACAAAGTTTCTGGTGTGCTTCAAATGGCTCCTGACAACCACAATGCAGCAAAACTGTTTGTCCACACGATTACCGAGAGTATGTCCAGAAGACCACTGTTGCACTTTGTACCTCAAAGACTTTTCTAAACAGACTTTTTTCAGTTCTTGTGTTGGTTAAAAGCATGTGTGCATGTGTCCCTGTGTGTACACACAAGAGAGGGAGAAGTTATCATAACTTTTATGTTATATGCAATACAAATCTGCATATTTGTATTAATTTATATACACTCTGTAGAGATATTATAGCTGTTTACTCCTCCTCTGAGCTTTATATATTTATAAGCATGCACAGGCATGCAGAATGCCACGTATTTTAGGTTCTGCGGCAACGGGTGGTTTCAGCCATTAAAACCTGTAAGCTTCATCTGACACGAGAAATGCCTATCCCACCCAGGCTGAACCCAAAGGCCTCCCCTTCCCATTCTAACAGGACCATGTGCTCTTCCTAGAAAAGAACCTTTGATCCCAGACACAAATATGAGATATTTTCACTGCTATCCTTCTAAAAGCAGTGAAATGACAACTGAAAGCACCACATCTTTGTCGTTTTCAGGAGTGCTACCGTGCCACCCACTCAACCACTACCAGAGATGCCTTCCCCTTTGCAAAACCTCCTTCAGCAAGTGGCAGAAGCAGATCAGGGCAAAACCCCTCCAAGCAAACCTTTCAGGAGTGTTTCGGCCAAGCTGAGGGCTGCCAGCGTGAGGACGTGTACCAGGGGCACCTTCAGCAGGTCATTCATGTTTGATCCAGAGGACACCTGGCTCCTTCAGGCAAGGCGTGCGGTGTTCCCGGACGGCTGCATTTCAGGCGGTGGTGCACAGGCAGAGCTCTTCTGCTAATGACAGAGCAGGGTCTGTGGGATCTAAGTATAATCAGGAATTCTCCCACCCGGCAGTGGTGATGGACATGGCCAGCTGGTACGTATCCACTTCGCTCAGTGTGAAAGAGTGGGGCTCGTGAAACAAGAGAAAGCAAATCCCTTCTGGATTCCTTCTAAGCAAACAGAGAGGAGTACAATGGGCAAATGCATCTCCAGGGAAGTACCCTACACTAGCGCTGCAAAGCTGACAGGCCTTTATTTCAGCACTGTGTAAGCATAGTTGTGGAAAAAATGCTTGCCACAGGATTTTCCTTCAGCTTAGTCCCCCTCTTTCTCACTTTTTCTCCTCTATCTCACATGTACTCCCTCTTATTATAACCTTTCACGACTGGCTGCAATATGACACCTGTTGTCCTGCTGATAACATTTCTTTTCTTAACAGATGTATTTGCTGGAGCAGGGGAGGTTGGCATTGAGGGCTGAAAATGCCCTTCTTTGCCATGGAGGTTGTTGGTGTTTGAGGGCCATTGCAGCACACTGAAAAAGTAGAGCCTTGTCCTGGAAACAGACCCCAAAAAATTAAAATCCACGATGGGACCCTGGGAGAAAAGGAGCATTTCATTTCAAAATCAGCAGCAGCCTAGGGGATTTGGGTACAGGTAGAGGCATTGCTGTAGGGGGAAATATGACTGTTGGGTACTGGCATTATTAATTCCTTAGAAATAGCTTATTAGCCAGCAGGTCTCCACCTAAAGTGAAAGACCGAAAATCTGAGCTCATTTTCTAGAAAGCTTTAGAGGGACATCAGACTTTAGGCAATCTCCCGACTAACTCCATCTTGTCCCAGCACAGCACAGCAGTCTACATGACATCATCTTTTTCAAAAATGTCAAGTCATTTGTACTCTCTGTTTTTGCAGTGTAAATATTTGTATGAAGAATATTTGCAATCAGTCTTACTACTGTGGAAAGGCTGATGTGGTGGAAATATCTGCATGAGTACAAGAGAAAAAGATGTCTAATCAGGCTGGGGAGAATCTAATTGATGATGATGTCCTGGGAACATGACCCCAGATACTTTACAACATGTTATCAGTTGAGAAGATGTGAGCTTTGTACCAAAAGGCATAGTTTGAGGAAAAGGAATATGCAGTCATAACATATCACAGTAAAAGGCACTTTGAGATCTCTGGAATTTATTTTATTTGCTGAACCTCTTAGTTTCAACCACTTCTTTACAGTCAGTTCAGCAATGAACATACATAGTTCAGCAGTGCTTCCTCTAAGGAGCAAATGGATTAAAGCTGGCCAGAGCTATGCATGTGTGAATCCCAATGGTTTGGCATGGTGTGATAATGGCAATATTACTTTGGGGACATACGACAACTGATTAGGAGCAAAGATCCTTAGACAAGTGCTCCTCTGAAGATGAATAAAGGCAGAAGCACTTTCCAAATATGTGTTAAAGATCTTCCAGAAATTCTGGATCTAGCAACAACAACAAAGCAAAACAAGACAACAATAAAACAAAAATAATCCTACAAGGGAACAGAAAAATCCTGACTTATGGCAGAACTTACTTATCTTTTGGTTTGTTCAGACCAATCACATCCAGTTAATCTGCTCCATAGAAATGCAACTTGGTCCTTTAGGGTAAAGTTGTCTCAATGGGAAGACTTTACCAAATGCCTCTACATCACTGGATTCCTGTCTGTGCTGTGCTAGGAGAACCTTGAAACTGATCCATATAAGTAGAAAAATTAATCTTTCTCTTTTACTTGCCAATTACAGCACTTGGAAATGATACTGACAGTGATGGCTGTTAAATGGTAATAAAGTCTTTGCATTTTTAGGATTACCAAAGTATCCCTAGCCTCTCATTTCCACTATTTTATTAAGGACCACAGTGAGCTCCACTGGTCTAAAATAAAAGGATGTAAATTTACATTATAAATGGAAGTAGAGAGCACCTTGTGCATGTGCACAAGGTGGAGTTATTTTCTTCTCCAGCTACACATGCCATACAGCTAAAAAACAATATATATGGGAAGCTGGGGATCACAGAATTGTAGAATCATAGAATAGTTAGGGTTGGAAAGGACCTTAAGATCATCTAGTTCCAACCCCCCTGCCATGAGCAGGGACACCACACACTAAACCATGTCGCCCAAGGCTCTGTCCAGCCCTCTGTGTCCGTCATGGAGACACGCTTCTGCACAGAGTGAAATCAGTGAAACGAAATACCAGTGACACCAAACTTTCTTTGATTCCAAGCATTTTTCTGGCTTACCTTATAAAAGCAAAATTTATTTTATTTTATATGCTCCTTTAATTTTCACTCCCAGTAGTTACAAGTTTTCTGTTTGTTGGTTTTGGGCTGGTTTTGTTGGGATTTTTTTCCTAACAAAGCTGAGATGCATACAGTTTGTAGCTAATTATTATTTTCAGCTTTTGCTATTTGCTGTCATGCCTCAGGTCCTCTGCTGAGATGAGGTCCCAGCAGCCTACACAACTAGGAATGAGAAGCAGTCTGTGGCTTTCAGACATTGCAGGCAGTTCATGAAGTTCAGTGCACAAAGTCAGTTCCTGAAGTTCAGTGCACAAAGTCAGTTCCTGAAGTTCAGTGCACAAAGTGTGCTGGACCTTTCCTTCATCTAGCTAAATTTTTTTCCCTTTCCAAACTGTTTGCAGAGTGACTATTAATAAATATAGTATGTTTTAATAAAAGCATAACTACAAAGGAAGTCAGCATTTTTGAGAGTTTGCTGAATAGTTCAGGTAGCTGTCTTCCAGCTGATTAATTGCATGTACATCTCTTCTCTCCCTCCTTCTTCCAACTGCTGTGCTGGAGGCTGACAGTTTTACACTCTAATGCAACATGATTTGATCACTGGATACTTTGAAAACTGCATTTTTCCTCATATCAGCGTCTGGAACGTCTTCTCTCTAGGTAGTCCCAGATGTTCATCCAAGTAGACAGGCTAGGGCAGGTATTTTCAGCAGAAAGTGTCCACCCTCAAAACAAACTCCTTCTGTGGAGGAACCTAGTGAAGTTGCTTTGGCAATGGCCCAGTCACCCAGGTGGTTCTCACAGGAATATCCACGCCAGCACTAACCCAGCCTGACCCATGTGCATTTTAATGCAATGTCATGAATGTCGGTGCTGGCAACCTACCTGAGTAAATACAGCGGCCACTGGTCTCCAGCTCTGGTGCTGCCAGTCCTGCAGTCACACTTCTGAATGCAACACAGACATAGTCTCTGAAGCCTAAAACCATATCTGAGGCCTTATACAACAGGCCAGGCTATTTTTACTTGCTTTTCAGCAGCAACAAGAATCCCTAGAAATGACAAGGTCACTAGCATTGAGTTCAATTCATATATGTAACAATCAAGCCAGAAGAAGAGCAAGCCCTAACCTGCCAAAGTAACAGATGGGTACGAACAAAAAAACCCAAGAAATCTTCAAACCCCAAGCTCCCTTGTCATGGCTTCAATCCTCTTCCAGTCAGCACGGAGCACAGTAGGACATATGTTGTGTGGTCTTTCCCTGAGATGCATGCATACACATCTCCGCATGTACTACCCTGTGCCTGGTGTTCCCTTGCTGCTTGCCTCATCAAAGTTTTTGCACTCTCAGATACAGGCATCCTCACAAAACATTTGACAGTGAAACCCAACTGACGACCTGGCCCTGCATGTGTGCCTTCCTGAAAAGAAATTAATCAAGGTCACATTGCCACAGGGTTATGGGTGCACCAGCCCTCCCAGCCCACCCTGCCCAAGTTGTCAGCTGTGTCTAAATGCAGCACGCACATAGTTCTGGGTGTATGGCATGGAAAGGGCATCTCTGACAATGTATGTCAGCATCTGGGGAGCTCTTTTGTTTCACATTACAACTTGCTTCTTTACAGTGATCCTGAGTGGAAGCAACTTAAAGCCACCAGCTCCAACGGATTTAACCTAACCTGCAACGAACATATGACCAGTAAGTTATTGTTCCTTGTTCCAGTAATAGTAAATGCTGTATTCAGTATAACACGTGGGGAATAAGCTATGCTGCTGCTGTTCTTTACCATGCACTTGTTGGGTTTTTTTGCTTGGGGTGCGAGTTTTTTAATTGTCAAAATGAAAGCTATTCTTTAAACACAGGCCCATCCCAAAGACCCACTTACTATCTTTAAGTTGAAGGGTTTCAGGTGCATCTGGCTTGGCCTCTGCCCTCACCTGACTGGACCAAACTCTGACCTCCTACTAATATTGCAACACAGACCAAGCCCTGACACCTGAATATAAAATGGTCCCCTTTTCTTCATTTTGTGGGTATTGGGAAACCTAAGATTTGCATTATTTTCTTGCTATCTTATTGCTATAAACTTTCCTGTAATTTTTCAGCTCAGAGGATCTTACAATACTGACTAGGGCCAATCGAATCTGCTGTCCTGTGTTTTGCATTCAGGCAAAATAATGTAGTGTTATGAGATGTAATTACTGCAGTGAAATAGTGTAAGTACTGTAATGAAAGAGGAAGATCTCTTGTCATGCATCAAGCTAACTGTGCACTGCTGTGTAAAGCACAGAGAGTGAGCTGAATGCAAGTTTTTCATAATATATGAAATTAATTTCTCTGCTGGGAGACCTGGCCCCTATTTCACCTCATTGCCACAGCAGCCAGCCCCACACCATGAAACAGAGACGACCATGTTTCCCCAAACAGGGATGCCACTGGCAAGCACAGCTCTTGGTCCTTCATCCTTTGTCTGCTGCCAGCAGAGTGCAGTCTGGAGGGCCAGGGTGGCTGCCAATGGACAAGACCTGCTCTGCCTTACGTGCTACCCCAACCCAGCAAAAAACAAGACCTGCATTTACAAAGAGTTATAGCAGAGCCCTGAGTGAAACTCCCAGGGAAGCAGGGGAAGGAGAGGCTCAGCCATAAGGACTGCATGAAAGACAACATCTCCCTGCAGAATTCCTTCTAGCAGAAATGAGGAGGTGCTTCAGAACAGGAACGTATTAGGGATATAACATATCCCATTTACTTCAATCCCAGAATACTGCATCTTATAAAATCTCACTCTCACCAAGAATTAAATTCAACCTCAGCTTGGTCTAGTGGTAATATTAGCAATTACTGCATAAATACAGACACTATGAAATAGAATATGTCTATTTCATACCTGAACTCCTGTGAGAAATGTTTTAATTATTGTCAGCACCTCTCTAAAGCAATCAAAACTAAACCTAAGGAAAAGCACAATGAAATACATTTGTGTAACATCATGCTTGTGTCAGATTGAAAAATGTCTGATTTGCAAGATCTGGCTGTCACTATTTGTTGTGCTTAATTGCTGTTTCAGAGTGTAGACAAGCAAAAGCCAAGAAGCAGGAGGTTTAGAGGCATGCCACAAGCAAACAACTCATTCAGTTTCAAACCTAAAGCCTCTAGCCCGGCTGGCTTTGGAAGACTATGGCCCTGTACAGTGTAGAAGTCAGATTTCCTAAGTGATATGTATTCATAGGCCTGTAAATACCTTTCCCACAATCACTATGGCAGCTCTGAAATGCTTCATCATCTCTCTGGAGTCAGATGGGATCTGGGAGGTGTTACATATGGGCGTGATATGAGGAAACACTCAAGTTTCAAAAGTACCTGCACCCATGCAACAGCGTGTCTTCCAGTGGAACAGGACACCTGAAATGGAGCTGCTACATTCTGCCAGCTGATGGCAGGTTGCCACAACCAGTTGCAGGAGGTGTGCAACACACAAGTCCCAGGGGCACTCTATCCCCTTTCATTTTACTGAACAGTGCACAGCATGTTGCAACATGTGAAACAGCTCCATGAGCTCCTTCTGGATGAGATAGCTTTTTTCTACTGTTGTGATAGCAAGAAGAACTTTGCAGCACATGTAGCCCAGGAGTAACTGGTGACATTTTTAGATGCTGAACCATATGCTGAAAAACATCTGGGGGTCTTCAACTATATGCCCTGAAAACAAGGAACTAAATTCCACTCTAAGTTAACCCCAGGCAACCCCACTGACGTCAATGGAGTGTAACTGAGAGCAGGAGGTTGTCTGTGATCTTATTTTCTTAGAGTTCACCTGCTGCTCATTTGAAGCCATAATCCTTGGTGACATCCCAGTCATTTCTATGGGAGAGAGGCTTGCACTGCAGAGATCAGGTCCTGATGTGAACTTCACTCAAAGCAGCATTCTTGGCTATAGTGATTTGAAACATCCCACCTACTACAGCAGTCTCATTGGCTGCTATTTAAACACTGCTGCCTATTATTTGGAAGCACCACAATTAACATGGCAATATGTATGGGTATGACTCTTTAGCCAGATGGTGGGTCTTTAGCCAAAAGACACATCCAACACATTCAGCATATTTGACAGCGAACACTGGCATAGTGATGTGCACCTGGATGACTGACATAAGGTGAGAAATGAGAGCAGAACCAAAGACCCAAGCCTCAGGAACATGCCCTGAGCAGTGCACAGCTCCCCATGGATGATGGGCCCCCATGTAGCTGTGGGGGACCATAGCCATGGCACTGCTTTCTGCAGGAGCAGTCTCTGAGGTGTCCCCTCTGACTACCAAGCAGGAGTGCTGCAGGGCTGGATTTCCGCCCCAACACCGCACTTAACGCACCACAGCTGCCAAGCGGTGCCTGCTAGCACACCTGGAGCAGGCACGGCTTTTTCCATGTCTTGGTGCAGACTGGGTCTGCTGAACTGCAATGCTGTCCACACACCTTCAGACAGGCCACACAGCTCCATGAGGTGCCATCAGCTGTGCTCTGCAGCCCTCCCTGCCCTACACCAAGTGGGCGGATCATCACATCCCAAATCCATGACTCTTCCCCAGCCATTTGGAGACACAGGAGATGGTCCATGAAGAATGTGCAAAGACCCGCTCCTGTCTCAGCAGCGGCTGGAAATCCCACTTTTGCTGACACCCAATTCCTACTGGTGTTGATAAGACCATTGAAGATGCAAGGCAGAAAAAGCAGGATGGACTTGAATTTCCACAAACCTTCTGCAGACTTCCACCTGATGTAAATAAATTGTTATTGTTCCCCTGGCAATAGTGGAGCTATGCCAGTTTACCCTTCTGTAGAACTGGGCCTGTACTTTGTGTTTGATTAGTATCACTTAAGACTTCAGTCAGCTTTTTGTCTTATCTGCACATCAGAGATTCTCTGTGCAGCTGCTGTGCTCCATAAACCACTCTGTTCTCCTGTATCTTATCTCCTG
>NW_009926544.1:18930-26854 GCF_000696875.1 Nestor notabilis
TTCTAGCCCATGGAGACATTTTAAATTAAGCCTCTGTGTAGCCCCTAAATTATAACTTCAGTGGAGGTATCTTCCTACTTTAACCAAGTTACACGAGAAACCAGATTTTGAATTTTGAACATGAAGCTTTTCTTAAAAGTCTGACTTTTTTTATGACACAATAATCCCATATGTGAGGCAAAATGCAGTTTCTCTTTACCAGGCCTAGAAGAAGTGCAAGGGCTCTGTCTGTAACAGCAACCACCACCCACCAGTCTGCATCCATGCTGCTCAACCACCCAAGGTGGACAGCCTCCTGACTGCCTGCTGGCAAGGGCCCATCCTAAACCAAAATCACCCCTAAGAGTTGTTTTAACACGGCTGTGCCAAAGAGCTTGCACACTTGAAGAGTACAGACCTTGAGCTTTCAGCACTAGAAGCTTTTCCTGCTGTTGTGCCATCTACAGATATGCACAGGGTTACAATGCCCAATGAAAGTCAGGCACCCCCTTCTAGTGCAGCAAGGAGACCCTAGCATTGTAAGTCAGGCAAAAAAAAAAAAGTCTTTGGGGTCTCTGGGTGTTTGGATTTTCCTCAGCATAGATGGACCCCAGAGCTGCTCTCCCCGCTCATGCTAGTGGGCTCTTCACACCAGCAGGAGCAATCTGGACAGCCTTTCGCAAACAGCATACAGCATTCACTTTTCTTTCTACACCCAGCTGAGCTGGACAGTTATTAAGCAACTGTCTACAGCTCTGTAGAGAGCCTGGCCCTAGCTCTGGAGCTGTTGTCATCGGTGCCAGCTGGCAATGCTTGTCCCATGCCATGTGCTTGTCTCAATAAACCCCTCCCAATCACTGCTGCCTAACCCCTTTAGCCAAGGGCTGTAGCACGGTAATTCATACCATCCCACTTCGATGAAGGCATTGTCTGCTTCCCACCCAGTTCTCTTCTTTGTCTCCTAAGAGCAGGGAAAAGCATTGCACAGTCCATCAGTGATTGCAAGTGGTAATACCACCCACCAGCATCGTCAGAGGTCAGAAAACAGCGGACGCTTTTTCTTCCAGGGGCCACCTCAGGGTGAGGAGGACAAGGTCCTGGGGCAATAGACAACTTCATCTGCCCAGATATTGGGCCAGCAAAAGGAGGAACCAATTGAACTTGTAAAGTCCATCCCTGGCAGTGTTCAATGCCAGGCTGGATGGAGTCTTGGGTGACATGGTTTAGTGCAAGGTGTCCCCGCCCGTGGGAGAGGTTTTGGAACTAGATGATCTTAAGGTCCTTTCCAACCCAAACCATTCTATGATTCTATGCCTGCATGTAAGAGTCAAGATGCACACATGGGTAGTTCACAGCAGTCATGTCTGTACTTTTAGGCACTGGAAAAAGAAAGATCCTTGCTATCCATGATGGAATTTGCATGCTGAAGAAAGTTTCACCCTGGAAATGGTGCCATAAGTGATATATCTAGCAGCCATTTTTTTGTGGACAAGCATGATTTTGAAACTGTAAACATGCAGTAGGATATTTGTTAAGGCACCTCCAACAACAGATGCATGACAGAGGCTCCTGGGGGCTTGCTTCCGGAATGTCAGAAATGCACTACAGAGCTACAGCATTCAAAACATTCAGAGAAACAAAATCCCTGAATTAGGCAATGCTGCCAGGCTGAGGAAATAAGAAATCCAGCTGAAAAGCCGAACAGTAGTTGTATTTTTGAAAATACAATAGTATGCCTTAGGCATTCAAAAACCCTGAGTCAGGTCTTAAAAAAATCATAGTTCACTTAAACGTAATAGTGGGGGGTGAGTAACCTCGCGTTGCTTGCTCTATTAAGGGTCACATTTCTAAGTTCTTCTGGAAAAACTAGAAAATGAACTTTATTTCATAATAAAGGCAGAGATTCTTACATAATGGTACAGCCCTAGGGGCTGAGGCATTAAGCACAACATCAGATAATGTGATACAATCCCAACAGTTGGAAACGCTTGAGCAAAACTAACTTGTGTAGCCCTGGCAATAGGTTTGGGACCTGGCTCGAGAGCCCACATACTCAGGAGTAGTGTGCTCTGGTGAAATGATTCACAGCCATAATTTTTCCAGGCTGCAGTTTTTGGATAGTGGCTGTCAGAAATTACATGATAGCCCTGTTCCAGTCAATGGAAAATATCTTTCTGAATAGGAGAAAAGAAAAGCCCCTGAGGGACAGACTTCTGCAGTGACAAATTAACTAGAACAACAAAGTGTAGAGTTTCAAAGGACCTTCTGAGGTTTTAGGGGCTTTACTCAGGGAGAATGAGCCCCATTGTATTTCAATAGATGCACTGGGTTCCTCTAAAATTTGTCCTGCGGTGTATCACATTGTGGTGACATCCATGTGTAGCATGATCTATGGCTAGAATACAATATATTTGTATTATTACGTATATAATAAGGACATTATTTATTTTCTAACAACTTGAGTTTTAAGGGGACATAAGGTTTGATTCAAAAGCAGGAAAAAGTCTCGTCTTCTGACAATTCCATAAGCCTTTGCAGATGCCTGGCTTCTCCTAGCACAAATCAGAGTTCTTCCCATCAACAAGTCCCTCATGCTGGGAGATGGCCTGGGAGCACTGAGCATACTGATGATGGACCTGGGATATGACCCCAGTCTTTAAAGACATCACCATGCACTTTGCTCAGGGAGAAACAATATCTGGGTATGACAGTAGCTCCTGCTACTGCCAGTAGCATAGCACAAGTTATACATGGAAAAGTCAAAGTCAGCACAGGCAGACTACAGAAAGCAATTGTCCCATATTTGATGGGGACAATTCCATGTTTAGAAACCATTCCAGGAGCACAGATTTACCCTGAACATCCTAAACAGGAACATAGGTGACGATAATTCTCTGACAGACCTTTAATTCAACCCCTCTGATCCACCTACCCTTGGTTTGTTAACATATGTCACACATTGATCAAACATACAGCATGTTTTTCAGAAAGTGTGTATCAACATTTCCAGAAAAAGCACTTCATGACAATTTTTTTGCGAGTGATTCTGCATCTGGCCATGGCTCTGTTACAAGACACAGCACCATATTCATTTCCTAAAAAAAGGGACGTGGCTTTTCCTTCTCAGACTTTGCCCTTAAAAGCAAAGGTGCTGCCAGTGTGGCACTCTCGGCTGAAGCCATCCCCACCTGCTGCTCACTGCCTGTCAGAAGCACAAAATTATACAATCCTTTCTGTGCAGCTGGTACTTGAGCAACTGGGAATGTCTAGACTCTCCTCTATCTTACATGAGCTCAGAGGCATCACAGACACAGGCTTTGTCCAGTCCAAGCTCCTACAAAGCTTGATAAAAGATCTGTGGCCCTTCCAGTGCACCAGCCAAGAACTTCCATCCATCAATGTTGTCCTCTGGCATAGCAGGATTTAGGCTGCCAGGTGCAGAACCTCACATTCAGTTAGGTAAGAGAAGTCAGTACAAGGGCTAATGAAGACCTGCTGTGTTGTGGCAATGACCCTGCTGTTCACTCTGATGCTGCAGTACCTGTCTGTGACAATGCACAGCCTCCACTGATGCCCAGGTGTGACGGGAAACACAACTTTGCCTCCATCTTGCAACTAATTGACCTCAACATCAGTGCTGCAGGAAAGGAACAGGGACATGTAACCAGAGGTGAAGCTGGGTATGATAGTAGCTCCTGCTACTGACAGTAGCATAGCACAAGTTATACATGGCAAAGTCAGAGTTAGCACAGGCAGACTATAGAAAGCAAGTGAGAAACTAGCCAAGCTACAGCAGGCGGGAAAGGGGAAGTGATGGATCCCAAAAGATGTGGAGTTGGCCAGTGGTATGGGAAATAGCAGAGGTTGGACTTGAGAGATGAAGGCACATGGTGGGCTGGAAGCAGGTCTCGCAGACCAAGGAGGATTGTGCTTGGTGATGTCTAGCTGAATGAGACTTGGTGTGATTACCCTGACCGCACCAGCACATGCAACTTACCTGCTCTGTTCGTAAATAGCATCCCTGCAAAGCAAGCAAGCTCACCTAGACTTTCCCACCAAGTGCCTGCACATTTCCAAAGCTGCCTGCACCAGTAGAGGTCAGAAAACCACATGGAATGGAACACCACCATAACAAGAGCAGCTTAATTTCTTCTTCGCAAAAGTTCTGAGGGAGGTGGAAAGACTTCCCTTGTTTGCTGCACATGGGCTAAAAAACATAACCTGCAGATCTCAAACTGAGAAACTAAGGACAAGTCAAGAGTGCTTGTCATCAGTAGAAAGTCTTTTAGAGCACAAACTACAATACACCTTGTGCCTTTCTCACCATCCTTGTGCTGGCAGAGTAAGTCTGCTGCCAGCCTGCTGGCTTAGTAATGCTCTTTAAACCCTTGCTCCAGTATGGAGGTAATGATCTATAAATATCCATATCACCCACTGGGCACCAGCAGCTGTGGGTGTGAAGCTGTGACTGTGAAACCAGTTAAAGAGGCAGTAATTATATCTTACCAGAATAATAGCTTCTCCATTTACTATCTACTGTCCTGTTAGTTACCTTGTGAGGAGCCATTTTAGTACTACAGAGAGCATGGAATATTAAATCTAGCCAGAAAATCCCTGACTGTTGTGGCCCAAGGGGTGAGAGCATTTCCCTAGCAGTATCCAGCACCATGAGAGAGCAGAACCAGAGGGCACAGACAGTACCCATCACACAAGATTCATGAAATGCTGGGTGGGAGGATAGAGCAGCAGTGACCAGGTCCAGTAGATTTTAACCCTGTTAGAGATAGCTGCTGACCTGGGAACCAGCGTAAGTGGCTTGTGCCCCTAGTAGGATTTTTAGGGGCCACACTTCCTGCCAGCAGTGTGGCCATAAAGGTATGAAGCCCTGCAGTGCTACCCAGCATGGGAGATCTACACAAATACAAAACACTCATAGTGAGCACACCCTGACACCTGGACAAAGGAGTAGTCCTAAAATGGCTGCGAAAGTGCAAACAACATTTTCTAGTGATGCACCTTAATTTTGATGTCTTCATTCATGGGGGTTTGGGCAATGTGGTCTTGTGAAAGATGTCCCTGCCCATGGCAAAGAGATTGAAACTAGATGAGGTTTAAGCTCCCTCCCACTCCAAACCATTCTATGATTCTGAAAAGGTTAAGTAACACCTCTAATGAAAAAGATACATTGTTGTTCAGAAGTGGATTACAAAGATCTGTTCCATTTCTCTTGCAAAGACATGCATTAATTTCTAAACCTTTGCATTATAACTGGAAGTCGTCTAAAGAAGTTTTCCTACCGAAGTTTTTGTGTGCACTCAATGTTGGTCCTATAGATCCATTTGTAAAGAACTGGCAGTGAATGAAAATGTAAGGAAAGTCTCTGCATTTTTAGCTGCATTCTTACCCAATCTTCAGACAATCATTTTCTAATACTGTGTGAAGTGTCTGATTTTATCTGAAAGCTATTACTGTATTCAAGTCAGTTAATGGGGATCATTGAACATTGCCAAGTTAAACTCTCCCAAACACTAGGAAAAATAAGTGAGGCTTTAAAAAGAAAAATGCAGTCTGGGACTAATTCCCAGAAGATTTTTGGCATACAAAGCCTCTGTTAGATTCAAAGTACTGATAATTCAGAGGAATAGGCCATGGATTATCTTCCTCTGATTTAATTACTGTCTGATTCATGGTAGTTCAAATCTGAGTCCGGACTACTAAAACATCTGCAGGCAGGTTCAGTTTTGAGGGAAGGCAACTCAAATGGGATTCTGTGGTGCAGTGTCCACTTGCTGATGTGAATAATATTCTCACTTGGTATAAAATGCACCATCCCTTGTGGATTGGTTTGAAAACAGTCCCTGGCAATGGCAAGTGCAAAGACAGAAGTGACTTGCTCTGTGCACCACAGTGAGGCAGCACTTCACACACATATATGAAACTCTGCACCTTATTTACCTCCAGTGAGCTTGCTCTTTCAGCAAGAAACTTCCATGGTTCACAGGATCTGAATTTCCAGTGACAGAGGCTCATCAGAGGCATATAATGGGGATGTTCAAGTTAATAAAGTAAAGACCATTTTCGGAAACGTCGAGGATGAGCTTCAGAGGTTACCACCAAGTCAAAAGCAGATAAGAAGTTCAACTGTGCAATAAGGTCATTTTGGAAGGAAAATTCTCTCTTTATCCAAAAAGAGCCATTGCTGTGTGAGTTTCCTCCTGTGCCCCTGTGTTAGCTATAGAAACAGACACAGAATAATCTGCTTTCTTTGTACACATCCTCCACTAAAAGGACAGGAATAGGCTTTGGATGTTATTTGGTATTCATTAAACTCCCAGAGAGCAAGATATCCATTTTCAAAAGAGTCAAGCTTGAGCTGGTTGAAAATATTTCATAGAAAACACTCAGACTTGGTAGCATTCTTACCCTGTGTTGAGAATCACAGCCCTTAAGAAACACTATTATGTGATGTGAAATTACATGCAGTCTGGTAGGTGTTACAAATCTCTGTTATGAACATGTAGTCTTAAGATCCGTCCTGGTCCCAGAAACAAGCATCTGGCAGCTGGATACTATTGGGTGTCCACAATATGAGGATCAAATCAAAACTATTAAGATAATTGGTCTGGAGCCCTTTTGTCTCAGAATTGGTCATTATTATGAAATTTCATGAAGAAGATCTGTTTTCCTATGAAATTTCTTTGCTATGGCATGTTCTGTGTAATTTCTTGCCGGATGATCCTGAATACTCTGGTATGAAGCCACAAGGAAATCTATCCACAGACTGCAGCAGAGAATGCTGTTCCTTATGGATGAAGACTGTAAAGGCACTGATAGCATACAAAACTGCAAGAAATTGACACCATTCAACAAGTCTAACACAATAAATAAGATTCTGACTACTGGGGCACCAGTTCCTCTAAGTCTTCCATTGTAACAACACACAGGAAAAACTGCAGCATTGACTTGGACTGGATGGGACTTTGATTGGGTCTACTCTTGCAGTCTCCTTCTGCAGTGTGCCTGGCAAAACAAGACCATGGCCTTCCTGACACTGAATATAATGCTGCTGAAAACCTTGTACAAGCCCTTACAGGGATTTTTCATGAGCTACTTTCATGTCTTCATCTCTGATTTCCATCACAAGGCATGATTCTCTCATGAGCACGGATGGGAGAAAAGTCCATTCTTTCAGAATAGGAGAATCTGGTTTGTTTCTATATTTCTGTTTATTTTATGACAGTGTAACAAAGCCTGTAAATGTTAAGCCAGAGTCGCTATTAGAAATGGAAATAATTACTACCAGTTTAACTAACATTTTGTTAATGTTACTGTAGGGCTGTCTCGTGAGTCATGACAGGATGGAAATTAATTTGTCACTGCTGTAGGTCTCTTTCTTTACTATAAACCCAGTTTCTCCTCTTACATTCATCTACTTGAGTGTCTGTAATAGAACTAATAAACCAAAAACATGCTTGAACGTCCTTGTATGTGTTGCCTTCTCTGTGGCCAAGGCATTTTAAATGTCATTTTGCTTAGGTAATGGAAAAGTTGCGTGAAAACTGAGGCCTTGGAGAAGGCACCTCTGAAATTCATTGAAAGGCTCTGGACTCATTCAGCATTTGAAAAGCTTGTATTTTTACAGTCTTTGAAAAAAATTTTGCTTCGGAAGACTTTGTGGTATACAGACTGTGCCTCTACAGAAGTGGAACTCATTTTCCATCGATTCACAACAAAGCCAGGTGTCCTCTGCCCAAAATCACCTACCAGCATGGTGGTGGATGGAGCCTATATGGTCCCTTTTGGGACCAGCAGCAGTTCTTCATTCATTCACATTCTTTCCAGGTTGCCACCTTCTTGCAATTCAAAGGCTTCTGGATGATAAACTGAAATAGAGTGAGCCTATATCGGAGTGAGCCAGGGATCAGTGTTGGGACCTGTGTTGTTC
>NW_009926545.1:0-1530 GCF_000696875.1 Nestor notabilis
CGGCGCGGGGATCTGCCTCCCTCTAGTGCCCGCGCAGCGGGACCCGGCTCTGCCTTCCCGGGGCCTGCTGGAGCGCGGTGCGGTGAATTCGTGCTCCGGGAAGCGGGGCCGGGAACGGCAACAGTTTCCCAAGCATCACCCCACCCGGGTTCCCGTGTGAGTGCCCCGACATCCCACTCCTTCTCCGAAACATCGCTGTAGTGAAAACAGCCTCTTCAGAGCAGAACCTGCCTGCTAGTGCACAGAGAAAGCAGCATAGGATGGTAACAATAATGCAGGGAGCAATGTGTCATCATCATCTGGGGGAATGCTTCGATAAGTTGACTTTGATCACACATGGCCGATAAATACACTCCACTGAAGGATTTTGCTAACCTCCTTCTGCGATTGCCGCTTAAGGTTTAAAGGCTCTTGACTGAGTAGTTATATAGTAACTGAGGTCACCAGTGGTGCGTGGTGAAATGTATGTGCACCGATACAGTTTGTTTTATTTGCTCGCTATAAACCGAGGCGGGACAAGAGGGTTGTGGTGGCATTTCAAAAACCACGATAAGGAGGGCTGAGTTTTTGGGTTATTTGGTTTACTGATTAACCAAACTTCTCAAGTCTTCACAAAGTTACAGAAGTTTTATGGTCACTGTAGACCTATTACTATGCCATTACCCATCTGCATTTATCCATTTGTTGAACATATATATGCATGTGCATTTTAAATTCCACCCAATAAAGTAAAAAGGGCGATGTTCCTAGATAGGCTTACGCTAACTGCTGACATGAGCAGGGCCACGCTGCAGTTCTGGTTGTTTTCTACTATAAACCTGTTGCTACACTGGTTGAAAAATACTGGAAAGGTGTGGCAAGCCTGGGAGCTGGGAATTAATTGTGCAGGTCTTGACTGCTTTTAAGAGTGACTTCCAGTCATAATCTGGGCTGTTCTTTCCCCAGGAGCTCAAAACAGATGCAAACAGATGCCTAACTCACAGTGCAGCTTCCAGAGCTGGGTAGTGAGGCCCTGGAATGGGTTGCCCAAGGAGGCTGTGAATGCTCCATCCCTGGCAGTGTTCAAGGCCAGGTTGGATGGAGTCTTGGGTGACATGGTTTAGCGTGAGGAGTCCCTGCCTGTGCTAGGGGGGTTGGAACTGGGTGATCTTAAGGCCCTTTCCAACCCAAACCATTCTATGATTCTGTCTGTTCATCTCAGACTCCAGCGTCTCCCTTTCGCCTGCTGAGGTGCCAAGTTCCACGGTAAATCACTTACAGGAGTAGCCCCGAATCCCAGAAACTTACAGAAAGCGTTTAAACCTTTGCTCCTAAATTGTCTATTTCTCTAGCAGTCACTTCATCTTGCAGGTGGCCAGTAAGCCGAATACAGAAGCTTATCTCAGCTGGAGAAGCAGGAAGCAACAGGCCATGAAGCAACCTAACTAGCGCCAGCGGTGCGAGCCCAGGCCTTACCCCGCTGAGGTTAACCCGGAGCCGAGCCCGAGCCCGTTTGGGTTAACCCGGACCCCGGCCCGGGAGCGCGGGTGT
>NW_009926546.1:0-39821 GCF_000696875.1 Nestor notabilis
TTTCTTTTTTAATTTTTTTCTTTTTTAATTTATTCAGGTTTCTCAGAGAGAACAGCAGCTTTGTCATAGAGCCTGAGAGAGCTGACTTAAAATGCTTGTGATAACATGCTTCTGTCTTATTTTCAGATGTTTTAATGTTTGTGCTAGGTGTCATAAACGGACTTAATGGGCAGCATTTGGCTTCAATAAATGATAACTGTCAAGGTTGTTAGAACTTTTTATTTCCTCACTTAGCAGTTGTTCCTCTCATTCTTTCATCTGTGTTGTCAGTCCATCATTCTGGAAAGATTTTCTGTTGTCACTCCATCATAATTTCACTACTTCAAAATAATGCTTTATTCTTGTAGTCAGTATGAAAATATATTTGTTCTTTCTTTTCTTGTTTTGTTCTTGATTTGGAAAGGAGAAGTACAGACATAAATTTAAATGCTTCTGAATACCAGTTTCTCCTGCCTTTAAGTTGCTGACTGTACTTAGCAATTACTGTATACATGCTATATTGTAGAGTATTCATGTTGTATGTGTTGCTGACCTGTCGTCAGTGTACTGAGAGTTCTGCTGTCTGCATCTTGAAATCAGACCATCCTATTCAGTATGTTAAGTCAAATACCACTAAAGTAACTGCGTATAAATACATAACTTGAGTTCAGTCTGGGTTTGGACAGTCTTGTTTAAACTGCTCTGAGTTGTCATTTCTCAGTAGAACTGATTATTTTTATTTTCTCTTGTGGAGAGTTGTCATCACAGACATCAGGACAGTCTTAGAAATTTTGCAGAAGTGAAAGAAGTCACAATTTATTTTTTTTTTTTTTTTTCTGAAAATAGCTTAAGACCTCTGGAGAGTTTTGGATAAACTGACACTTCCATCATGTAATGGGAGCAGGGAGGCACGAGCGTATGCCTCATGCCAGGTCATTAGTTCTGGTCCCCCCACCAAGCACTTCATAGGTGCTTGGTGTACTTACTTCTGTGGACCTTCAAAACTCTTCACCTCATATGGGCGTTTTCCCTTACAAGTAGGTTGGAAGGGGGAAAAAAAAATAGGCACTTTTTTCACTTACCATCCACAGTCTGATTCAGCAATGGACAGTAGTGTAAACTTCAGTCTGATTATCTCAGCTTGCTGAGATGGGTGACCAGAACTGATTGTTTCAAGCCTTGGTCTTTTAGAGCAACCCTCATCCCGTTCTCCTGCTTTGGAGCTGGAGACTAAGCACCAGACTAGAAGGGTGTATGGCTGAGAGGAGGGTTTGTCTGGTCTGCTATCTGCACTGCTCAGGCAACAGAGGCTTGGGAGGTTGCACAGGGGAGACAAGCTCCTGAGGTACAGCAGCATAATCTTCTAGACCTTGCTTTTCTAACCCATAGAAATAGTTTGCATGCTAGTTAGAGCTAAGATAACTAACAGGGAGAGCCCTGCCTGGAAGATACACATGTGGTCTTTTTGCTCAAGGTACTTACCCACACAGGCATGGTTGGAGAAAGGTCTGACCCAAATTAGGCATTTCCTTTGGGAAACCAACCCACAAATACTCTATGCACTGTGAATTACAGGACTTCTATGAAAAGCACTGAGCTATATTCCCAAAGAATGTATCTCTCTTTGAAGCACTGACAAAATCTAGTATCTGACTCCTAAAAAATTACCCCGACTCAAACATCGTTATAGTTTTTGAGAATAAGACTTTCAGTTTCTTGTTATATATTAAAGTGAGAATTGCAAACCCATTATTCCATGCCTATTGGCCTGATGTGTGGATGTTAACTGCAGTGTTCACCCCTACTTTGTCAATCTGGTCTGAGGATACAGAACTTTTAAAATCTTTTTTTCAGTATTCAATCATTTATTTGGAAACATCAACTATGTTATATGAGGGATTTTTGGCTTAGGAAGTGGTAAAAGATTAACGAAAAAAACTTAAACATTCAAAGTAGAAACTGCCACAGTAAGGTTGACAGCATGACTAATAATTCATTTATATCTGATGAAGAATATCTTTAGACATCGGTTTAAAAATGCTTTGGAAATGGAGGAGTAGGACTACCACTTCTGAAAGGAACCGCGTAACATATTCGTAACTATGGTAATAATGGATTTACAGATAAAATAACATCTTCATTTCTGACTGCTGCTCCCAGTTAGATGCCAGTCTCTTCCTTTCTTTCATATTACAGTAGTATCTGTAGGATTACTTCCAGCTGAAGTTCACAGGTGAGTTTAGGGAGGGATGGAGTTTAACATGAAAAATGTGCCATACACCTGTTTTATCCTTGCTTCTTTCAGGAAATTAAAAGTCATGACCTTTCTTCATATGATAGCTGTATGTAGTAAATAATCTAAACCACTGCAGGATACCTCGGTTTGGTGGGGCAAAGATGAGATGGACATCCAACAAAGAATACTTTCTTTAATCTTTCTTTAATAGTAAAAGTTGGAATCCTTTTCTTGAAAGGAAATGCATGTAGGGACTGTGTGGAAACCTGAACTATTGAGACTTCTTCCCAGTAGTCTTTGTTGCATATTGCACTGTATTGAAATTATTTTGAATTGGCATCATCTGCAGAGCTACCATTGCTTTTTTTAGTGGTGTTGAACTGGAAGTGCCTTGTACTTTAGTTATAGTCTTTATTTCAGACTTAACAAAGATCTGTTTGTCACCTGTAATATCTTGTAAACTTCCAAGAGTCTCTTAATTTGTTGTTCTGGAGCAGGAGCAAGTGGACAGTTGTCCTTAGGTGTGTTGCTCATAGGAAGATAAGGTCATTATTACTGTCATTCTCAGTATTATGTGTGAATATGGTAAAGGAAATATGAATGTACTGTAAAATACATTTTACCTTTTTTTCTCCCTTTTTTTTTTTTTTTTGTTAATCTATCAAGGCTTACATTTAAAATTCTTTGTCCTTCCCTCCTCTAAGCTACAATTATTGATATAAATTCCCAGTACAATCCAGTGCTTGTCAGTGTGCATTACAGATATCTAGGCAAGGGAAGAGACAGTTATGTAGAGGAGTACAAGTAGTAATTTCACTCTTTGAAGGCAATTATTGGCAATTTCAGGAATATCTAATCAGTACTTCAACACCTTTCTCTTCTGAAAATAATTTTATAAAGAATCTTGATTATTTTTATTGGAATATCTTACGGTTTTATGTCATTTTATAGTTATTGATACTGTATTAGGAAATGCAGAATGTAAGTGTAGCTATTCAAATACTAATGAAACTCAAGATGAAAGAATCAAACATCATCACGTATGTCTGTTTATATTGCTTGGAGTTACTTTTCTATATGCAGCTACAGATTTTCACTTTGAAAACTGGATTAAATTTTACAGTATTTTAACAATTTAATGTGGGATATTGGCATAGAGTTTGGAAAATTAGTATAATCAGATTCTTGGAGTAATAGTTGTAGTCACAATTTAACTTTAGCAGACACTGTAGCATGAACAAGGTTACGTTACAGAAGGCAGCTTGTGAATCTGAAATTTGCAGCAGTATAGATTCTTCTGTTCATATTACAACATGTTTTTCTTGGAAACAAATACATTTTCAGATATAATCGCAGTTTTATTTTTACAGTGGAGAAATAGTAATGGGATGGAAAGCTGACACGAAAGATTTATACAGTTATTTACATACGGGTACCTGTACTACTTGTATCTGAGACTTTGCCCTGTTTGCCATGTTGCTTAAAAGAGGAAGAACATCAAATCATTTTGCTTTTTACGTCTCTGAACTCTGCTAGTAGTAACTTCAGATGTGTATGTTTAGAGAGAGATATATATGTCTATGATGTCAGTAATTATGTTCTCTTTTGGATTTTTTTTTTTTCCTTAAGGTCTGGGAGACTATCGCTTTTCCTCCTCAGAATTGGTGTATGTATGTAACCCGAATTGTGCATTATGGCAGACAAATTAACAAGAATTGCTATTGTCAACCATGACAAGTGTAAGCCAAAGAAATGCCGGCAAGAATGCAAGAAGAGTTGTCCTGTGGTTCGAATGGGTAAGAGATGTACTTTAACCAAGTATTTAAGCAATTGGAGAAGTTTTAAGTAACATTCTATTAGGAGAAACTAGGTTTTTGTTATTCATACGTTTTTGTTTATCATTCATGCTTTGTTTCATAAAGCCTGAAGCCAGGAACAATTCATAGTCTTTGAATGAGACGAAGCTTCAGTGAATGTTAATCGGTTACATGTTCCTCTGTGGAATTTAGTTGTACTGGTGAAAGCTCTGATTTATCAGAAACTTTTGTGAGTTAATTTTACTCTTTTTTTTTTTCACCAGGAAAACTTTGCATAGAAGTCGTATCACAGAGCAAAATAGCTTGGATCTCAGAAACACTTTGTATTGGCTGTGGTATTTGCATCAAGGTAAAAGGCTGCTTTATTTAAAATGATAAAATTTTCCTGATTTTGCTGTTAATATTTAGTAATGCATACTGCAACTTCAAAAAGCAGGGTTTTCCCCTGACTAATCACACCTTGATAATTGTTACTGTAGAGAAAGCGAAGTACTGTGTCAGTTTACTGAACTGGTTAGGTTGCAGGGTGTGGGTTGTAACTTTCTATTTGTGGCTTTGATTTTGTTTGGGTTTGTGTCTGTAGACATATAGCAGTAGAGGGATGTTCATGTAAAAGAGCTAGAGGATATATGCAGTGTGCCTTATTTGTATTCTGGGCTGACAATCTAAATTGCTAACTATTTAATTTGAATATGTGTCATAGAACATCTTTGGAAAGTTGACTGTAACTAGAAGTCAAGTAATTTGGTGAAAGTTCATTTAGAAGTATTTGAAAGCACAGCTAGGTACAGTACAGAATATAGCATTTTGCTAATAAATTGTTTGAGTGCACCACTAATCCATATATTTCTTTCAATTACAGAAATGTCCTTTTGGAGCCTTGTCAATTGTTAACTTACCTAGCAACCTGGAGAAAGAAACAACACATAGATATTGTGCCAATGCCTTCAAACTTCACAGGTATTTTATTTTTCAGCCAATATAAGAGACAAAAATTCAAGGGTTTTGATAGTCCAAACAGTGCACATCAAGGTGTTCTCAGTTATTACCTTAGTAGCTTCCTTTTTTATTTTTTTACTTAATTTATTTAATTACTTTCTTATTAAAAAGTATTACAATGAAATACAATTTTAGTGCTCATTTTGCTGAGCTCCTCTTTAAAGAACAGACTGCTCTTAAATCTTTCTTACTATCTATTATTAAGGAATATTGATTTAATTTATGTATCTATTGGCAAGCTAACAAAGTAGGCTGAAATAATCAGAAAGTCTGAAAACACATTGTAACATTTACTTTACCATTAAATGTTGATGTGTGATGGCATTAATGTAATCCAAATGTATCAATGTCGTGTACAGGTTGCCTATCCCTCGTCCAGGTGAAGTACTGGGATTGGTTGGAACCAATGGTATTGGAAAATCAACTGCCTTGAAAATTTTAGCAGGAAAACAGAAGCCAAATCTTGGAAAATATGATGTATGTATCGGCAATAAAGTAGAGTTGGCATTGTAGATAGCTGTGGTGTTATTTTTTCACTGGATTTTGTATGTGAACGATGTAGAATTTGCAAGGACGTTTGCACTTCCCCTCTTAAACAGCCGATGACCTACTCTACACAGAAACAATAGCAGAAGGATGTTGTTAACAAAAGCTTTTTTTGTAAAGTCTGTATATGTTTCAAGGAAGAAAAGGATACTAATTATAATAGTAACTCACTAAATAGAAATATCAAAAATAGGTTTCTGTCTTTAAGTCACACTTAAGGGTTTTTTTAATAAGTCTTTAAAAATGACAGCTTTTTTTCCTGCATAGTTTACCTTTTTTCCCATCAAGGTATTTAGGTAACTCAAGTCATGAAGTTTCTTCCAAGTTCAGCATTGATTTTATTTGAACAACTCCAAAATTTATGAGCACTTAACCATGTATCCTTGTGATTGCTTAGGCTTTTTTATCTTTTTTTCCTTTGAAGATGATCTCTTATAAAATACGTTGTTGTTACAAGTTGTTGAAGATACTTCCCACTGTACACTGTAATACTGATTTCTGAAAATCCTTAGTTTCTTCATGTTGTTAGGAACTTAGAAATTTTGATAGTATTTTTTGAGAACCAGGCATAGAACAACTTGTAATCTGATGGTGTTCATGGAAGATCATAAACCCACGTCTTTTACGCTATGTCAAACTGTGCAGTCAGCAAGGAAAATAATTTACAGGCATTTCTTTAGCTAGCACTGCTCCAAGAGTGAATATTATTAGAGAAAAGACATAAACAGTAACTTCTGTGACTGTTTATGTCAGACTATTTCAGTTATGACCTTCACACCTTCAACTTACACGGTGACAATTGAATTCTAATGCTCACTTTCTTTCTTTAAAGAAGGACTTGTAAGAGTGAGTGTGTTCAAACTTTCTTCATCTCTTCCTGAAAGAGTAATGTTTTAATAAATCATTCATTTCATGGCCTCCACTTAAAACTACAAAGAAATAATAATTTCCCAGCTATATTTTCCATTCTCATTCAAGTTTGGTATATGTTCTTTTGTGGACTTCTTGTTTCAGGTGGTAGTATTGCAGAAATAGCAAAACTTTTGACTTTCTGAATGTGTACGTAATTGAATTACCATGCTTCCAAAATCAGACTTCCCTGTGAAGAACCAAATCATTATGACCACAGAAACACGTGGTATGAATTGAATCTTCCATGTTGCTTCTGCTGTAAAACTTATGAAGCATTTCCTCTGTGTATTTGCTTGGTTTGGAAATATGGCTGTGTTGCTGTTTCCGTGCTGCTGTTTACCATCAAAATAAGTACCTCGGCACCATTCAGAGTAGTTTGCTGTGTAAAACAAAACTGTACAAGTTGTGAGTTTTTCCTGGGTGGCTGCTCTCAACAGTTCTTTTTATTTTATTTTATTTTTTTTCCTTAAAAATTTGGGTGTTTTAGTCTTTTTTTTTTTTGTTGGTTGGTTGGTTTTTTTGGTCATTTTCCCTTTGTCTTCTTCTGTTTCCTTGGCAATGTTTGCTAGAAGCAGAGAAAATGCCCAAATTTTATTGCATCTTTTGTGCAAGTTGATGTTACCAGTGAATTCCTTTTCCTTTGGGTTATCTGGATCACATAGCTAAAAAGTGCAGTTACACTAATCCACACTACCATTTTCCCCATCAGGTAGTTTCACTCATAATGGCTTTTTGACTGTTTAAGGAAAGTTTTGGATGTCTTGAGTGGAAATTTAAAATGCTTTTTCTTTAAAGGGTTAGTGACACCTGGAGGAAAATATCTGAACTTCTGCCCCTCCATTTTGCAATTACAAATATTTTCTTTCTTTTTTTTTTTTTTTAATGGAAACTTTGCAGAGGCAGCATCACAGTTTGGTAACTATTTCCAGGCTTTTTTTATCTTGCAAGCATATTCTGTTCACTGTATTGATCAGAATTTTGTAATTGTTTATTTTTAGTAATGTTTTTAGAATGGTGGAAGTAAACTCAGGCTTTAATTTTGTCACAGGATCCACCAGACTGGCAAGAAATTTTGACTTATTTCCGAGGATCTGAATTGCAAAATTACTTTACCAAGATCCTGGAAGATGACCTAAAAGCTATCATTAAACCTCAGTACGTGGACCAGATCCCTAAAGCGGCAAAGGTGAGAAATCTCATGAGCTGAGAGGAAGCTGGGAGCCTCTCCTTTAATACTTCTCTTGTGTTTGAAGATTTATTTTTTCTTAATTACTGTTATCTGTCATGCAGGGAACAGTGGGATCAATTCTGGATAGGAAGGATGAAACCAAGACACAAACTGTTGTGTGTCAGCAGCTTGGTAAGTGTATTTGTTAATTAAACATTAGAGAAATTCATACTTACTGGGAAAAAAAAAGTTACTGCTAATATGATAATAGATTTAATTATACCATTTAAAAAAGGGAGGAGGTGGAAATAAAGATGCTTTAGTTTAAAACCTAGGGCTTGCTATCAGCATACCTGAACCCATGCAAATAATACTTTCTAGTGGCAAAGGCTAACTAATAGATAAATGCTAGTTGACAGAATCCAGTGCAATTTCTGTTTCATGGTTGAAAGTGTTTATTTTTAAATCTGGAAAAATTCTGGTTACCATCTGCTTCTCTTGCTTGCTTACAACTCTGGCAAAATTTTAGCACCCCTCGTGGAGAGCCATTGCATATAGAAAATATTATCCAACTACAGAAAACCCCGAAAGATTTTATTTTATTTCAATTTAAAAACCTGTATATAGCAAATTATAATGGGAGTAGTACTGTCTTTTGAGAATAATGCAGTTAATAAGAAGAACACCTGCATAGTCCAGCCGTGGTAAGTTTTTGTTAAGTGCTTTGAATTCAGGTGTTGCTAAATTTAACAACAGGGTTCTTCGTGGTAGATCTGGTTGGTAATGGTTGGGGCTGCATTGTGCCACTCAGAGTGTGGTCCTTGATTACTGCTTAACTTGGTAGTGAAACAGTATATACTTGAAATTGGCTTTCATGAAGCTGATGAGAGGATACTGGCTTTGCCCATCAGCTGTCACATTTGGGAGACTTGATTTTCCTGAAAATCAGAACTCTTCAGCCAGGTCTAACAAGAAACACTTTTGAAACTGTTGCAGTTTGTTTTTAGGGCTGGGAATCTTACGAAATGGATGGTGGAAAATCACACAGAAATGGAATTCTTCTGCACAGTGCAGCCATGCAAATTAATGAGCTGATGCTGCAGAGCAGCCATAACTTGCAGTGACTTATATAGAAGTATCATAATGTTACTTGTAAACTGAACACTTATTTTACTTCTTTCTGGTTTTTCCTCTGTGTAGGATGTCTGCTGTGATTACACATGTTTCTGTAGGTAATAAAAACATGAATTGTTGTGTTGGTTATAACATATCTCAAATTAACCACTTGTTTGCAGACTTAACCCATCTGAAGGAAAGGAATGTTGAGGACCTTTCAGGAGGAGAACTTCAGAGATTTGCTTGTGCAGTTGTTTGCATTCAGAAGGCTGATATGTATGTTTAATTTACTTCTGTTATATATTGCTTCTAATAATCTGTCTCAGAATGAGGTCCTCTGGATTTACATTTATTGTCAGAAATGATACCTTTGTTAGAAATATTTATAGAAAAGGATTTACAAAGAAAAAATTGTTTTTACCAACTCGGCAGCTGAGATCCATGTTTACTCCACATATAATCTCTGGGGGATTTATACTTCATGTGCTAGGAAATTGCTAATTTCAGAGGCCAACATTAAATTTCAGCATCACAACTTCAGCACCCTTTCCTAATCCCACATAAGTGTACTCCATTTGACAGCTTACCTCGCATAGCATCTCTGAATAAGAAATGGACAGGTGCTTCCCCACCTCTAGGAACTTGGGTCCCTCTTCTCCTGTCTTGCAAGCAGGAAATTCCCGTCTAGTCCATGCTGTTTCCTAATCACAAGATTTACGGGGTGGGGGGTTGTGTTATTTTTTTGTTCATTTGTTTAAAATTGTTTGTTTGAGCTGTAGCTTTTCTGTTTGGCTGGGCCTTCTTTTTTTGGTTGGTGCAGGTTTTGGGTGGGTTTTCTTGTTTGCTTTGTTGTTTTTCTCTTTTGGAAGATATACTTCTTCCAGTCTTCCCAAGTGCTTTTGTACTTTTCATGTTACATTTATGCTGAATCAGAACTGAGTGCATGGGATTCCTAACTGATTGCTGGTATCTTGTGACATTTAATAACTTTGTCAGAGCTTTCAGCAAAGTAACACTTAAACCATTTAATCATTTCACGTGGCAGTCATCAGAGATTCAAGGCAGGTGTCAGTACATAATTCCCATTCTTCGTGTCTCTTTTGTCAGTGTAAATAATGATAGTAGTTTAGTTCTGTGAATTTAATGGTTGAAATGTTAGTACTAGGTTTGAATATGTATAAAGTTTGCATTCACCAAGACATTACTCTTTCTTTTGGGGCTAGCTTCATGTTTGATGAACCTTCTAGCTACCTAGATGTCAAGCAGCGCTTGAAGGCTGCCATCACTATTCGATCCCTAATAAACCCTGACAGGTAAGTGCAAACTTCAAATGTTTTGCTAGATTGTAATAATACGTCTGTTTACAGAGGGAATAAGCATCCAGCCCATCTACCTAGAAGTGCTGACTTCTCAACATGGTGCACTAACAGATGTTTAATTCTAAGTCAGTAATATGCTATTGCTTTGCATTTTGGAAACTTATTTCCTATAGTTGCTGTAGTACTTCAATATTTTGTAATAAGGATGTGAAAATACAGGTGGTTATTTTTCACCTGAATATTGCTGTTCCATCCCCTTCTCATGAAGTTTTCTTTTTTTCTTAAAATGTGCTAAATATTTTTTGTTCTAGTCAATATCCTTCCACTTACATAAAGAACCTGCCAATTTACGCTGAAGATGGACTTCAAACTTGCTTATTGGAACATTTGAAAAAAATGCTTGTCAGAGATTTGAACTGTATTTAGCATAAAGCAAAGAAACCATATTAAATGAAAATCACGTTGATAGCTTTTGCTTATGCATGACTAGAGTAAGAAAGAAAGAAAAACTATTTTGTACTGAAGTGTAAAAGCATCTCTCTGGCTCTATTTTTCAGGTACATTATTGTCGTAGAGCATGATCTAAGCGTGTTAGATTATCTCTCTGACTTTATCTGCTGCCTGTACGGTGTGCCAAGTGCTTATGGTGTTGTTACCATGCCTTTCAGTGTAAGAGAAGGTAATTCTTGCCATATTTTTCTTCTTAAACATGTCCCAGAAAATTCTAGGGAAGAAAAAAGGTTACCAAAGTGCTACTTGTCTATTATGGGAATGTGTCCTCTTCTTATTACAGTTCAGTAACTGACAAATTCCCATTTTATTTTGTGCAGCATTTCTGTTTTGCATGATCCTAAATTTATACCTCAACCCAAAACCAAATGCCCTTTGTCTCTTGCTAGGGGCATAATTTTGATACTTGCAGGTGTTTAGTGAACAGTGGAGTTACGCAGAATACCCTATAAATAGTGGAGAAAGGTCAGGAGAGAGTTTGCATGGCACAGAGGTGTGTAGCATTCAACTGAATTGGCCACGCTTGTAAAACTGAGACTTGGTAGAAACTGGTTTTGTGAGAACGGGTCCAGCAGCAGTAATTTCTTTAAACTCTATGCGTGTGACTAATAGCAGGTTTGCAGGAGAGCTTCTACAGCCTTTCTGTGATTTTATTAAGATCCTTCATTCATTTTGCATAACATAAACACTTCAAATAGGAGAGTTTGTCACCTCTTTTAACATGCCCTTTAAAATCCCGTGTTATTCTTTTCCAATGGGAATTCACAGCCAAGAACTGAAATTCATGTTGTATTGCTCTGTTGTAGACCTTTTTTAATGATATTTTTTCCTCCCTTTTTAGGCATAAATATTTTCTTAGATGGCTATGTTCCAACAGAAAATCTAAGGTTTCGAGATGCATCTCTGGTGTTTAAAGTGGCTGAGACAGCTAATGAAGAAGAGGTTAAAAAGATGTGTATGTACAAATATCCAGGAATGAAAAAAAAGATGGGAGAATTTGAACTATCCATAGTAGCTGGAGAATTCACAGATTCTGAAATTATGGTGATGTTAGGGGAAAATGGTAAGAAACTGCTTCTGCAGCCTTAAATATGCTCCTAAAGCCACTTCAAAATGAGTGGGCTTCAGTCAGGTTTAACTGTTTCCTAGTGAAGATGCTGTGCCATGAGCTTGCTCTCTGAATAGCAGGAACTTGAAATTATTGAATGTTAATGATGGCATTGGGTTTGTCTGTTTTCCCCATTTTGAGAATTTAGGATGACAGTTGAGCTGGTGAGCTTAGCCACAAGTCAACTCTTGTAGCTTTAGATGTCTCTTCCTTTTGAAAAAATAATAGTAAGTGCTGCTTGCTGGAAGTGAACATAGGAATTAAAGCAGTCTAACTTGAAAATGTATTCTTCATGAAGTCTTCTATCTTTTTGTATCAGTGACTTAATTGCTAGAGGTCTAAGTTACTAAAAAGTCAGAAATAATTTATAACTTGCATTTTATTTTAGGAACTGGCAAAACTACATTTATCCGGATGCTTGCAGGAAGACTTACACCTGATGAAGGAGGTAGTGCTTAATACCTTAGTTGAAACTTGTTTTGAAGACACTGCACAGGCTCTTGTTTTCATTATAAATTTTACCTTTTCATAGGCGAGGTTCCGGTCCTAAATGTCAGCTACAAACCACAGAAGATCAGTCCTAAATCTACAGTATGTTTAAACCTTATTTTATTATATTGTGATCGCTTCAAAAAGCGTGTTTGTAGTACATGGATCAAGTTTCTTTATGTCCAGAAGAGAAAGCTCTATTACTTTTTATTTCTTCTTGGTTTTTTATGGTGTGGTGCATACAACTGAGTGGCAGCATTTTTCTTTTACTAGGGAAGTGTCCGTCAGCTACTGCATGAGAAGATCAGAGATGCCTACACCCACCCCCAGTTTGTAACTGATGTCATGAAACCTCTTCAAATAGAAAACATCATTGACCAAGAGGTATGAATTGCCCAAAACATCCTAACTTTTCTTCTTTAGTTTTCTACCTGTATCTGAACTAAACACAGCCGCCTTCTACCCACCCTGATAGGTTCAAACATTGTCCGGGGGTGAGTTGCAGCGTGTTGCATTAGCTCTTTGTCTTGGTAAACCTGCTGATGTCTACCTGATTGATGAACCCTCAGCGTATCTGGACTCTGAACAACGTCTAATGGCTGCTAGAGTCATTAAACGGTAAAGTAGACGTGACGGGACAAAGAACTGAAGTTTCCAGTAGTTTTACAATAAGCTCACATTCATATCTGTTTCTCTTTTTTTAAATTTCAGTTTCATTCTCCATGCTAAAAAAACAGCTTTTGTGGTAGAACACGATTTTATCATGGCTACATACCTTGCTGATCGCGTGATTGTTTTTGATGGTATTCCTTCCAAGAACACACTTGCCAACAGGTAAGAGGTTTCTTTGCATTAGTAAGCAAGACAAGAAGGACAAGGCAGGAATAAATGGTTTATTGGGAGCATCAACAAAAATAAGGTGAAACATCCCTGCCCATGGAAATTTAAGCTGCATTTAAAGTAATCCAAGACTGTTGAAAGGGTTCTGGCTTTTGTTTTGAAGCAGGCAAAAGAAAATGGGGTTGACCCAAGCTTGACCAGCTCCTGGTTTAAATTAGCTTTAAGGAGCTGCACACCAATGAAATTTCTGTCAGAATTAAGCAGCACTCATTGTAAGAAATGAAAGAAAAGCACCAGTTGTAAACTGTATTTAAGAAAATAGCTTTAAGATGTATTAAAAGAAACCAGTGTACTAAGGGCAACGTATCTGTTTGCAAAGTGAAGTCCGAGTCTCTACAGCAACATGTAACACACGCTCTCTATGAGTTTCACTTTTTCAAAGCTGTCTCTTTTGATACATTCCTGTAAATAATTACATGTGAATTACAGAGACTTTGGGAGGAGCAGTCTAGAAGCTTTTAGACCAGTGTAATTACCAAGTAGTTAATGTGAGCCACATGAAGTAAACATTACTGAGATACTGCTGAAGAATGAGAGTAGTAGTTGTGACTTCTTGTCTGAGATATGATTTGACTGAAAGCGTAACACATCATGGTCTGTCATACACAGCTCGCGCTTGTGCTACCAGACCCTAATGAGCTCAGGGTGGAGATCAAACTACCTGTAATATAGAACTTCTGACAGTTGAGCTGGAATGTTCTTCTTTCTTAACAGTCCACAGACTCTTTTGGCTGGAATGAATAAGTTTTTATCTCAACTTGAAATCACTTTTAGAAGAGACCCCAACAATTACAGACCAAGAATAAACAAACTCAATTCAATCAAGGTAAGAGAGAAGCACCTCTACAATAAAGAAGCCAAGACTATTTAATATAAAGCCAGTTTCTTAAAATAACGAACAAAGTGAAGACTAACATGGTAGTTTAGAGAACAGCACGTGAAACAGGTAGTAAGAAAAGGGGGCCTGCAGGAAATTTGGAGAGGGTATTTTTACAAGGGCATGTGGGGGGATAGGACAAGGGAAGTGGCTTTAAACTGAAAAAGGGTAGATTTAGATTAGATGCTAGAAAGAAGTTCTTCCCTGTGAGGGTGTTGAGGCGGTGGCACAGGTTGCCCAGAGAAGCTGTGGCTGCTCCATCCCTGGCAGTGTTCAAGGCCAGGTTGGACAGGGCTTAGAGCAACCAGGTCTAGTGGAAGGTGTCCCTGCCCATGGCAGGGGGGTTGGAACTAGATGATCTTTACTGTCCCTTCTAACTCAGTAGAAAGTAGAAAAGCGTTCAGCTAAATGTCTCTTTATTTCAGCTATGTTCAGATCTGCCAAAGATACTTCAAGTAACACTGACCTTTTTTCTCTTCCTAAGGATGTGGAACAGAAGAAGAGCGGAAACTACTTTTTCCTGGATGACTAAATACTGGATCTGAGCATCTTTGTAACTGGCATATAGAAATGCATATTGGCATCTTAAACATTTCTGGATGAGAAGGCTCAATCAGGTTTTAGAACACTTAAATCTTTTGGAGCTTAAAAATCTCTTGCTGCGTGTAACATCGGAGACCAGTAGCAGTGTAAATCCTAGTCCAAGTAAAACTGCCACTTTCTATATTTTGGTGAGACAGCCCTATTTTCAGTGTAATAATTTCAAAATAGACCACCTTGAAATTGTGCAAATGAGTCTCCTGATTTTTCAAAATCTGAATGAAGTTTTCAATTCAATAGATCCGACTCACGTACCAAGTACTGTCTGAACTTCCTCATTTTAAGAATCTTTGAGGCCGTTTTCTCTACCAGAGGGAATCTTACCAAGAATGTCAAGATAGAGAAGCAACTCCTGTTTTAAAAAGGCTGAATCTCTCTGGATGAGGGTTTCAAAAATAAACATCCTCTTAACTTACAGCTCTCTGTGACACAGTGCAAAAATTCTTAAATCACTAATTCAGCATGTGTATATTTCAGTTCTCATTATGCACACCTTTTCTCATACCATAGTGAAGAACACACAAAAGATGGAGTACAAACGTTATGAAGGAAGGTATCTATGCCTTTTTTTAGTTCCCTGTCCCTGTGTCCTTCTGAGGGTAATCAGTTAAAGTCTTAAATAAACATCCTTTCACTCTTCTGCAACTTAAACTTACACTGTACGGAAGGGTTAATGGCTGGGTTTTCCAACTCATTCCTCCATCAGTTGGTGCTTCCCATGGAGAGATGACAGTTGTACATGGTTAAGATGCAAGAATTTTGATCTTTGGTGTAGACAAAATTGAAGCAAGTAACTTTTCACAGGAAGCAAGGTCCTTAGCGGAGACAGTAAGGAAGGTGTTGTCCATGCAACAGTTCTCTGCTCTGCCTTCAATGGCATGTGGAAAATGTTATGAGAGAGAAAACAGCGGTGTTCTTTATGGATGTTTTTGCTCTGTAAGTTAGAGGAGAAGGCAGGGGTTTGTCTTACTGTTATTTTAAAGCCATTCTATTTTATAACCTTGGTTATACATACATACTGACACCACCAGTCCATCTGCACTATAGCAGCAGAGGTACTCCATGAAGTACAGGTAATGAGCACAGCCTTTACCACCACCAGCAGCTGTTTAGACAAACTTCTGCACTAACTAAAACTTACATTTAGGTCATGCAGATGAATGCAAACCCTTTTGGACTTGAACTCTGCATCTTCTGTTAATCAGTTCTAATTAGGGTAAGGTAAAGATGTGGTTCTGCAGATAGCTGAAGCCATTATCTCTCAATTCATTACATGCTGAATACTACATACAGTCCACTACTGACCAGTGGGATCCTATAGCCTAAACCAACTTGGCCTGGGTAAAGGGTATGGCCATGCATGAGTCTTTTGGCAAAATCAGAGGAAACTGTACTTACTGTGTCAGCAGTGAGGGCAGAGAAGATACATGTGCACATTTCAGTCCTTAACTGTGCTACAGGAGTACAGTGTGACACGGGTACAGCTTAAATAGTCCAAGTCAATTTTTAGAAGTAAATTCTAAAAGCAGAGCTCTACCGGTTACTGCCATGCCTTTCTTTTCCCAGGAGGTTTCTGTGGAAAGCACATGGCCTCCATTCTTGCAACAAAGCCCACAATTAAATGCCTGCTCTAGCACAGAATGATTATTCCAGTGACTGCTGTGTAGATTTGGGCTACAACTGTAGTTACATTTCAGGACCTCCCAGGAAGGATGACAGGAAGCCCCTTTTAAGTCTCCCTCTGAAAAACTGAAGATGGCATCTTCCAAAATCCCAAGTGCATTTATGAGACGTATTTAGGTTAAAATAACAAAAAACCCACAGCACAGCCCTTACCCACACCATTTTGAGTAAGAACTAGGAGTCCAGTCTATATATGTCCTCTTTCACAGCTTGCAGTGGTTTAGTTCTGCTGCTGTCTAGGAGCCTATACATTAAATGTCACTGCAACAGTTTCAAATACTTAAATAGAAAGATGTAATTTAGAAAGAAAGTGAAAAGACAAACATTTATTTTAAGTAGGGTTTTATACATAGCATGCATCTGAAAAGAATTATCACATCGCTATCGCTCAAGTTGCCTACTCAAGGGCATACTATCTGGGACACGAATGGAAGGTACCATCACCTACACTGCTATATACAGAGATATAAAAATATACACAACAGTTAATCTTACAGAGCAACAGAGCCAAGTGAACACTGCACACTGCGCTCTCTGAGTCTGGACAGCTGAACATCCAAACTGCAAAGGCAACAGGAACACTGCAGGGATCATGATCGGGGTCAGAAGAAACAGCATCAGAACTCCAACACAGTGTAAAAATATAAGGCAGAAGCCACTTTCTTCTGAATGGTGGGGAAAGAGCAGAGCGCACCAAGGCACTCCATCTTGCTTTTAAGAGTAGTTACAGCAAGGAGTTGTACATGCAAAACACGAATCTGCATCAACAGTGCAACAACAAAACAATACTGAACAGTAGCTCAATCATACAAACTTAAAAAACCTAACGTCCTTTATGCATCTCTCCTCACAAAATACCTAGGATTTGTCAGTGCATTAGTGTTAAAGTGGCATTAAAAAACTTCTGCTATTATAACAGGTGCAGAATTATTTTGGAAATGCATAGCATCTACATTTTTATTGTCTTTGTCATTATTCAGTCGGGATAGGCACCATTCTAGTCACCCCAGCGTTAAGAATTCTCGGTGGAAACAGCCATTCTCATCAGTTCACACCCAGCTCTTCTCGACTGCCTGTCTTGATTTTGAGTTCAACAAATAAATGCTTTGTAAAATTCAAAAATATACCCTATGAATATGAAAAGAACTATATACAACAATACCTAAGACCGAGGGCTAGCTGGCTGCCACACGTGTAACACACTGAAGAGAAACATTCAAGTTTGACAGATCAATTATTTTCTGGTTTTGAGATGAAAGGCCTTTGGGTTGGAAGCATCAAAGACAACAGTGCAGTAGGCTGAGAATTCCTTTAGCTCAGTTCAGAACTAAGGCATTATATGATAAAATATACATTTCTATTTGGTGCAATGTTACCATCAATTTTAGAATCTAGATCACGTCAAATGCTGTAATTTGTCACTCCAGTAAATGTATGTATCTTCTATCACAAACTCAAACCTTTGTAGGGGGAAAAAGTAAGACTTACCAAACACTAAAAACCTATTTTTTTCCTGGTTTGACATTTAGGAAAAATTACTAAGCCAAACAAACTCTATAATACCCCCCAAAAACACATGGTAGGAGTTCACATCCTCCTTGTCTTCACTCACCAAAAGTTAAACAACGTATCTTGAACTTTACTAAAAGGAAATACAAGGATTTTTAACTGCTACTTTAAATCTCTTTATGCATTTTAACAGTCTCAGTTATCCACTCATTCTATGTCTGGTGCCCCCTCTGACTATCTCCCAGCGTTGCCCTTCTCCTGTCGTTGCGGTATGGCCTCCCTCTGAAGTTCCGCTGATACTGGTAGCCATCCTCTCTGCCTCTGCCAGGTGGCCCTTTCCAGGCTTCCTCGTTTCTTTGGAACTGGTATCCTCCCCTGCTGGAGTAACCCCACTCAAGCCTGGGCCTTCTGCCTCCTCCGTAAGTCTGGCTATAGAATTGCTTGGATCTCCCACTTCGCAGCATATCAGAAACTTCACTCTCATCTTCAGAGCTCTCCTCCCTGGTTCGCTGTGCCCTGCTCTCTGTCTGCTGACTGCCAGTGCCCTTGGACTCTCTACCTTTATCACTCTTCTCCTTACGACTGGGAACGCTGGGTTTCAGTTCATGTTTCGGTGGCTCTGCCAGGACCGGCAGGGTGTTGGGCACTGCTGGCTGCCTCTCGGTCCCTGGTGTTTGTGGGGAACGATTTCGCTGCCCGGCTGTTTTCTGCTTAGCCACAGAAGCTGAAGGACAAGTCTGCTCCACCTGAGGTGCCCTAGCTGGAGTTTCCTTCGGAGTTTCCTGGAGTTTCCTTGCACCAGCAGCAGGGAATGGCACAGTGTTGGACCCGCTGCTGCTGTCAGTCCTCTGGAGCTGTTCTGCAGAGCTTCCTCCAGGAACCGGAGGGCTGCATTCCTTAGCCACATACATGCCGGCAGAGGTGCCATTGTCCTCAGGTGACATGACGACATTAGGTCTTGCTACTGAATTTTCAATGAAACCCTGAACTGGGTACCCATACCAGAAGTGAGGAAAGAAAGGAGGTGCTATTGGAACAGCTCCCAGAAAGTGATTGTGTCCAAAGTGTGGCTGTGGGAACACATTTTTCCCTCTCAGGGACTCCTCATAGTTTGCGTGAAGAGCTTGCACTGGATTCTCCGATTCTACACAGACCTGTCCTTGACTTTCTGACACCTGAGCTGTAGGTATCATGAGAGGCAGCGATGGAGACCTGCCATCCACCTGCGGGATCTGGCCGTTGGATCGGGTCTCACTCTGGACAGGGAAGTGCCTGTTTGTTCGTGCAGGTTCATTCTCACTCTGAGCTGGCGGTGCCTCCTGAAACCAGGGGCTGTGCGGGTACACAGGAAGGGACACATTCGGGTACATTCTACAAGCAGCTAAATAGGCCTGGTGCAGTGGGTACAAGTAAGAATGTGGTGCCCACATGGGACAACTGTATGCCTGCAAGACAGAGGAAAGTGAAAACAAAACGTATGTGGTCATTTGAAGAGACATAATAGCACACAGGTCAGTTACCATTTTAAAACAGTTAATAAGGTTAATTTTATTTACAATGACTGCCCTTAATTCGAAGTATTTAGGACTCCAGGATGATGTTCTTATTTTTAAATTTTCTTTCCAAATGCCACTGAAATGGGCAAAAAGTATGACCAGTATGAAAACCGGGTAACTATTTCTGTATAGTTGATCTAAACGCATGACACTGGCAAGTCAATCTTTAGCTATGTGTTCTTAAGACACACTCTTCAAGATCATTTTCCAGAATCACAGCTATTAATTGGCAATTTGCCCTTCACTTTCCAAAGTTGTAAAGGATAATGACTGAAACAACCAGAAGTTACTTTGAGCAGCCTGGTCTAGTGGAAGGTGTCTCTGCCCATGGCAGGGGGTTGGAACTACGTGATCTTTAAGATCCCTTCCAACCCAAACCATTCTATGGTTCTGTGATATGTTTTTATAATGCAACATGACAAATGGATGTATTTCAGGCCATACAGGACTCCATACAAGGCTGCTGGAGGCACATGGCTGTCCAAGGAAACAATCGAGTGGATAGAGCCCAAAGTCTGTCACAGTCTCATGTGTGCCATCTATAGAAACAGTCCCCTGAGCAAACCATCCTGACAAGCCCACTTGGACCTCCTCTCAACAGGAACCAGTCAGTCCACCCTGAACTAAGCATGTGGATAACAGGATGTGGATGGCAGGATCAGGGACCAGGGTGATGCAGGAAGTAGCTCCCAGGTCTGTTGCGCTGTTTGGTTACAGCTGAGGAGCACAACTACTAGAACATGGACCAGTAGATGGTGCTGGAGGACCAAAATCACAGACTATATCCTAAATAAAACAACGGACCGGTACGGCCAGTTCCAAATGTATGTAAATTGAGGATATAAACACTAGCAGAATACTTGCTAACAACTTACGGATTTTCTATTTGGCAAAGAGATTTGTATAAGGCACATAGTTATCAAATCTAAATTTACTTTGTCAGGTGTGCTGAACATTCCCTCCTTCCATGCTCAGCCACCAAAGAAAATCACTCCTTATGGCCAAAGACACGTGGAACAAGCCTGAGACATACTAGGGATTTGTACTACAATGGCTATGCCAGTACACAGACATGGTCACAGGGGCTTTCCCCTTTCACTGTACACTGCTTCAGACAGAACACAAGTTTATCCTATGAAGATAGGCTGAGAGAGTCGGGGTTGTTCAGCCTGAAGAAAAGGCTCTGGGGGACACCTTAGAGCAGCTTCCAGTGCCTAAAGAGCTCTACAGGAAATCTGGAGAAGGGCTTTTGACAAGGACATGTAGTGACAGGACAAGGGGGAATGGTTTTAAACTGACAGAGGGGAGATTTAGATTAGATATTAAGAAAAAATTCTTCCCTGTGAGGGTGCTGAGGCGCTGGCACAGGGTGCCCAGAGAAGCTGTGGCTGCCCCATCCCTGGCAGTGTTCAGGGCCAGGTTAGATGGGGTTTGGAGCAACCTGGCCTAGTGGAAGGGTTCCTCGCCTGTGGCAGGGGGTTGGAACTGGATGAGCTTTAAGGTCCCTTCCAACACAAACTATTCTGTGATACAATATTTAAATACAAACTTGAAGTACGCAGCTGCAGCAACCAAACTTCTGCACTCTAAGTGCTACCAAATACAAGTAAATGTTATGGTATAACAAACACAAAAATGTAAGTTTCAAGAATTACCTTCACACCAAGATTGAAGAAAAATCTGAGAATATTCTTATCTGGGGGGGGAAGGGGGAAGAAAAAAAAAAAAGAAAAATATCAGATCTGTGAAGACCTAAAATAGTACCCTTCATCTCATCCAAAAATTAGTCCCTGCACAAGGTGCACAAGGTTCCATTTCAGTAGAGACACTGGTATTAAGTTGCTGCTTCCATATCTGTCTTTCATTTTTAGGTTTGTTTTTTGGATTGTTTCCTATCCCCCGCCCCCACCCAGCAAGACATCTAGAAGGCAACTGCAGTTTAAATTTCAGTTTTAACAGTTTGAAGAACTGAACTTCTAGCTTTTAAAGAAACAGTCCAGTAAACAAACACCCCCATGCAGTCAGACACAAGATGTTCTTTATAGGCATAGTCCATATCTGTGTATGCCAAAACCTGCATCTTCTCAGACCACTAAGGAAATGCTCAGTAACTTCCAAGCTTTTTATTACTTGACAAAACTTGTTACAGTAAAAGGAAGCAGTTGTCTAAAGAAAATCCTTTACAAAACTTCAAGTTATGGTGTGTCAAGCTGAGAACCACAAAAGGATTGTATCAGATCTCCAGTTATATCCACTTGAAATAACAGCAACGTTAGCAACACAGGCTAAAAGGTTACCACTCTGTTCAATATTCCCTCCCACGCCATAAATCACGGAATGCCAACAATTAGATCTTTTGACACAGGCTAACAACAGGATCAAAGGAGTTATCTTTATCTACAGTTTAAGAGAAAAGAATCTATCAGGAAAACCAGTATAAAACCCAGACCTTCTTCCAGCTTCTCACCTTTAGGCAAGTCCTCCCCAGTACTGCACAGGGAGTAAGAGGGTGCAACAGCTCTTTCTCCCTTTTCACTAAAAGGGAATCCAGGGTATAGCGGATCCTGATAAGGATTCAGAGTCTGAGGCAAAGGCATTAAAGGCTGATTAACTGCTTGTAGCGACACTGGAACTCCAGCAACTGGAGCAGATGTTACCTGAGCCTGCGATACAATAGAGTCAGGTCCCGTTGCTGGGGCTGGCATCAATGAAGAAGCAGGTATTTGGGCTGGAATACCTAAGGGGAAAAAACATACATGCATACTCTGAACTATACACAAAAGAAAATTAGAGTGGGAAAGCAGGTTTCAAGAGACAGAAGGGGGGGAAAAAGGCAGCAGGGGGTAACAGACCCCAGATACTCAGGAAGATATAGGAAGAAATTCTTGAGTCAGGAAGTTACACACAAAAGAAGATTTGGCTAAACGCAGAGAATAGTTTTCAAAAAGAGGAAAACAGTTAAGCTGTCCAGAAACAGATGAAGTCTTCCCATACTTACTTTTTAAAATACAAATACCAGAAGAAAATGAGGAGGGGGGAGAGAAAGGGGGGAACTGAAACTTACTATGTGAATCTCTGCAGTTCTCATTCTGATTAGTCATTTACAGTCAACTCTGACTAATTTACAGCACATTATTAACTGGGCTCTTCTGTCACAGATGCGGTCAGGTATGACAGGATTACTACTGTATCGTGTGAATACATTATGCTGATTTGAAAGCTAGTTCTTGTACAGAAACAGAACAGTGGGAGAGAAAATACAGCACCTGATACAGTGAGCAGTATTGAATCACAGCTAATTCCACGTGTGAAGATACATACACACAGCACAGAAAAAACATTACATTGGCTTTGCAGCTCAGGTCCAAATGGATCTCATTAGTTCCAGACATACCAGATTCAAGCTGAGTCCTTAGTGAGTCAAAGAGCTTATTGCATGGGACACAGCGCACAAACACATACCAAGCTTCAACATGCTGACAACATGTTCTACCTTAAGCAGATCCTCAGAATAAGCCCCCTCAAAACTCAATGCTACCCCACTCAGAATTAAAACAGAGAATTGAGCACACGTCTTCACCTTCAGATAGGGAGTAAAGCAAACTATACATACGGGCAAAGATCTACTAGAACTATAACGAGCTTTCAGCAGTGAGAAACTGTATTACCACAAATGACTGCCTTTGGGATGTGAAGTTACACAAAACAGTGCCTCCTGGAGGTAGCTTCAATTTCGCAAAACAGTTGAAGTATTTTTCAGCGTTAGTAATTTCTGATTTATGTTAATATTTCTCCAAACCTGCTGGTCCATAGGTTGCTGGCTCACTTGGCCAAGCTGGCACAATGGCTGGTACAGAAGGCACTGCTGGAGGTAAATGCACCTCAGAGAAGACTGGTGAGGGTGTTGGAGTTACGCTCGGTAAGCATTCTGTCACGTTCTGTAAGAACAAAGAGATCACTTTAAATTATTTCAAATCACCACTGTTGATGAGCCCTAATGTGTCTGAGTTCTACCAAAAAGGGCTTGATGGCTCAGTATTATTCAGACTACCACCATCACCACAGCAAAATATTAACTAGTAACATATCAGGCTGTGTATGTAAGAGATCTGAGATCCACTACATCACTGTGTGAGGAACTCTGCACTGAGCTCTACCCAGAACACGCCTGTACCACAGCCAGCCATCAGTGCTGTCACACCTCCACAAGCATTAAATCTAAGTATTTCCCATCCAAAAGCAAAGCCACCCTCACATACAATTACCAATAAGCTTGGAGAAATCTGAAAAGGCAAAGGTGAAGAGTTTAAATTGAAAAGCACGGTTATCTTAGCCGAAAGGTAGAAAACCACCCCTCCCTCAGAAGAGAAAAAGATATACTTTCACTTTTCTATCAAGGATTGTTCTTTTACATTGTATGTTGGACATAACAGATTCCCTAACTGTAATTCTAGCATTTATCACCATAGAAATTACCACGTAATTAAAAGCCAGTATTAGAATACATACGTGGCTATGATGAAGCTCCCCTTTGTCTGAAGCCTCCTGACTGGAAAACTTTGAAATCAAACAAACATTTCTTACTTGCTCAGCAAGAACCGGAGAATCTGTTTTTACTTGTTCCAAAGGAGATGAATCTTTTGGATAACTCTCATCTTGACTATTCTTCTAAAGCAAAGTTAGAAACAACAAACACAGCTAGTCTAATGGTAGAATTTACTTTTCAAAGAGGCATTGAAAGGTATTAAACCACAGTACATACAATGTGGGCTAAACACCCAATCACTATTGCACTAATGTAACATTTTGCTCATTGAAAGAACAGTAAAGGTTAAAAGCCAACAAGAGGCCACAAATCTTCACTGAACTTCAGCAATCACGGTCTGTTAACACAGAAGCTATTAGTAAACATCAAATCTTCTGTGGTCCCATTATAGTCAAAGTACAGACTGTACTAAGCAATTACAAATCCAGATTGGTAAATGCTCTCGATAGCCCAGATTTAAGAACTCAGATTTCAGAAAGACTGTAAGTATAGGTTACAGGGGCTGAAGAAAGCCAACAGCAATACAAGCCTCCAACCTTAGAAGTATTTCACTAAAAGCTGTAAAGCAGCAGCAGCAATCACAGCTCTAAAGGCAGCTATTGCTCTGCTAATCATGTATCAGAGAAGCAATAACATTAAACAAAAATTTGGTCTTTTCTTTAAGATTACCTCAGATGAATTTGGCTCAAGCTTCTGACTTAAGTGGATCTGCCTGGAATTTGACTCTGTAACACCAAGACATAACCTAGTAAATGAACCATTACACCATTTATGCCTATCACAACTTAAGCCAGTTAAAGTTTGTCTTTCCCAAGTTAAACCTTCAAAACGAAACCTACCTCGGCACATACTACCTCAGAAAACTTAAATTTCAATTTTTACGAAAGATCAAAGCATCCTAAAATAAACAATTGTTAGGGCAGTAACAGAGCAGCTACTTCAACCTGGGTTTTCAAAGCTCTACAGGAATTATTTACTGGTATTTATTAACCATTTTGGTGATGCCTGAGGGAAGCATGAAAATATGCAGCTTTCTCTTTAAAACACACATCATTCGTTCCAAATCCCTCCTAGTGAAAAAGCAGTAAGTTTGTACTTTGCTTGAAGTGAAAATGTTTTCCATATTCAAGATAACGGAAGCTTAAAGTCTCATCTAGTTTTGGCTGAGTAAAAGATAAATTTACAAGGTTTCAGTAGTTCAAAACATCTAGGAAGTTTCTGAACTGATGCAGAAAGTTGGATTTCTTGAGCACCAGCAAACACTTGGTGGGGAACGCGGTGCTGAAAAACAGTCACGGCATAATCTTCATACATTAAAATCTGTACAGGTTCTTCACAGTCTAGTTTATGTTCAAATCTGGTTACTTAACTGCTTGTCAATCAAATTCATGCACGTAAGTTTAATAGTAGCTGCTAAATAGACATGTACTTTTAAAAAGCTTAGTATATACACCATTGCAGCTAGACAACAATGTAAATTAAAACAATGTTGATTATGAGAATTACTGCCAATTCCCCAAGCACCAATAGGAATCTCTAAATACTCAGAAGGAAGCGCAGTTTATTCCCATAGGATTTTTTAGCCTAGTTTCAGAAGAGGCAACACAACCCAGGGCATCACAAAACACACAGAAAAAGCTGTACATGGCATGCACTGCAGCAAAATCTCTCATGGCACTCTAGGAGAGAGCCTTCTCCATGTGAGCATTCCTTATGGCATTGCTGATTAAACCAGTTTTCAAATGAAACTGGTTTTCAGATGTTTGGAGAATGAAAAATAGGCAGTGTCAGTCCTTGTGAGACCATTCAGGGCGGCATTACGTGTTGAAAGAGGGACTGTGGGCACAAGTACCATAAATACACAACAGCAATGCCTCTGCTGTTGCCAAAGATAAGGGAACAAAAAAAGAATGTATTTAAAAAATGAAGGGAAGGAACAGCTTCTAAGAGAAGGCTAGAGAGTTTCTACTCAGGAAAAACAAAGAAAGTGGAAGAAGCCAAGAACAAATTCAGTGTCCGCTATGTTCCACTTCCTCACAGAAAAGGAAAGCTTATCCGATGAAAACGAAGAGCATTGTAACAGGTTGGGCAGAGGGAGAAAGCCCAAACAAATTTTGACCATGTGACAGCTCTTTGTACTGTATATGGAGGGGTGTGTGTTCAACTCTTCTGTAAACCACTTTCTTCCCTCTTTACCACTGTCTGCTAACTCTTAACCATGCCACACTGAATACTTCTACCTGCTTCTTTCTTAAATGACTCCAGCAAGCACTCTTAATACTCCTCCCTCTGGCACTTTCTGACACAGTCGCTCTGATTTCAACAGGATGTAATGTAGCATAGGCTCTGACAGTACTTTTGTTTCTCACATTCCTCTTCCCATTTACTACAAAATCCCAGCAAGGAGCCTGCTCTCTCTGCCCCATTCACAAAGTAGGAAAACATGCACTTTCTTCCCAAACCACACCTTTGCTACCTTGAGCCTAGCTTAGTTTGGCACTATTACTTAAGATAATTTTCCCCTCAGTGCCTAAATAGATGCCCCATCTTGAATAAATTCTGATGCTGGTAATAAAAACAAGCAACCAAAAAAAAAAAAAAAAAAGCTTGACCTAAACCCATCTATTTTTACCTTTATCCTTCTGCTCTTCCACCTCTGGTGACCACTTGCTGTTTCTTCTCTCATTACTTGAGAACTTTTTCTGGTTTAAGTTATCCACAGTCTGTGTAGCAGCCTGACAGACTGACTGATTCTAAAGAAGTTTACAAAAGCAGAATATTAATTTATGCAAGAAGTCTGATGACACTTTGACATCATCTGATATATTATTACGCCTTCATGACACATTCTTAGCACTGTGATAGGCAGAAGTGGGGGGGAGCAGTCTTGATCAATCTTGATTCAGAGTCAGCCACTCTTTCACTCATTGCTAAATTTTGCAGTGTCCTTTAAAAGCATTCGTATCATTAGTTTGCGTGGCAACTAAAAACTGCTTTGCTCAGACATTATCTACTTTTAAATCATGTCCTCCTCCTGCAGGTGAGCAAATACAGCGAGCACACTGTCAACCACAGCTCAGAGAGAGGGAGCAACCTCTCTCCATTAGGCTTCAGTCTTAACCTGCTCTTTGCAGCACAGAAGAGCTGTATGTTTCTTCTTGATTACACCAACAGAAGTAATTACTGCCTAAGAACTGAAAGGTACAGTAGAAGTCACTTCCACAAAGCAAGAGATTTAAGGCCCATTTTTCACCTCCTCAATTCTTCCCCATCTGGTTCTTGTTCCTGTTCATCCTAGGATTTAAATCCAAAAAGCCTCACATGCCTCTAGAATAACCCTATGTAGACAGCAGCTCTTTACACACAGGATGTGCTTACTTCCTGGATATAGTGAGACTCCGCTCCACAGTCTTTCAAAATTGCATCACTTAGCTCTCAAAATCTAAAGGCTACATTCTTCCCTCAGACACAGACAAGTCCACTGAAGCCAGCTCAGCTCCACAATAGGAAAAGAGCAGGTCTGACAAAGAATTTGTACTACTTACGACAACAGTAAGTTCTCAGGCTAAAAAGAAAAAGTCGCTTATAAATAAAACAGGTTTTATATGTACCAAATCAGAAACAATCACCCGCTCATCTCTGATACTAATTCACACACCACAGTGCCATTTTACTGAGCTATTTCTCAGCTAAATTAAACTGTACTTCAGAGCATGTTCTGTCCTCACCTAGAAGCTTGATCCCAGTATACAAGACATCTGAGTAACTGTGAGTGCAAAACGCCTTCCAAAGACGGGAGGAACGCAAAGAAAGAAGCTCACAGCTTCAGAATCTCACATGTCTACCGTATTTACATGCCTAAAGAACTGTGTATGGTGGACATTAACTATTCCCATGGGATACTACTACGTATGTGTCTTATCTTGAATACATAAAGCATTGTAGAGTCACATATTTATATGTAGGAACTGAGTGTGATGAAAACATTCTTAACTTTTGTTTTGTACTGCAATGCAAGGACAGCAAAACAACAACTGCGAATTAAAGGTTCACGGACAAATACAACAAATGCACTACTGATAATGATGCAAAAAAGCATACATTGGAAAGAGCAGGAAAAGCTTGTTCATCCCTCTGCTGGATCTCATAAAGTGAACGGGATTCTTCTATAGCCTGTTTCTCCCTGCGCTCCTCTGGAGACAGGCCAAAGTAGTTACAATCTCTGCTGCCGTGGTTCAGATCCTCGGTTCTCTCCCGCTCTGGTTTTCTGTAAAGGGGAGGGGGGAAAAACCCCCCCAAAAAAAACTGGATCACTTTGAAAAAGAAATTCACCAGTATCAAACACAACACAAACTCAGGGTTTAGAAGGAAGAAAGGTGGTAGTTAGAGCACTGCTTGCGTGATACCACATATACCAGATCTCTTTCTGCCTACTACAAGTTATCCATACACATAAAATTTGAAGAATTCATTTTATTCATGATCTGTTCACTTCAGTACAATTTTGAAAGACTTGATAGCAAACGAATCCCAGAACCATAGAATGGTTTGTGTTGGAAGGGACCTTAAGACCATCCAGCCCTGCTGCCACTAGATCAGGTCGCTCAGCTGGAGGAATATACTAGCCATGCCTAGGTGCTACATGTAACACTACCTCAGCCACAAACAGAAAATAAAATACCCCCTTTCCAAGAAGGAACTGCAGTTTTGTGTATGGTGCTTCCAGGGGAGATGCTGCTGTACACAAAAAAAAAAGCGGGAGCTCATGATGGCAGCAATTTAAAAAAAATTAAAAATTTAAAAAAAAAAAAAATTATTTTTTCCTGTGCTTGTACCTAATCTTAAGGATTTGGAACACTTCTTAAGAATTCAATAGCAACATAATTCAAAAGAGCATCCAAAGCAGGCAGCTGGAGTTCAAGATAAGAAAGATGCTAATCGCAGCTCTACCTTACAGTTTGGGAAGGATTCCTGCCTGGAGCTTTTTGTTCAGTTGAGGTCTGATGAGGCTGGGGTCCAGAACATAAGAACTGATGCTGCCTGGTTCCCACAGCATGCTGAAGTCGAGGAGGTAGTGCTGACTGGGGTTTTATTGACTTGCTCTGGTTCTTTGGCCCTCTGCAATCTGCATCTATGATAAAGACATGAAAACAGATGTATTTTTTTAATCTTTTTTTAAGCTCTCTAGGACAAACCAGCTAACAACAAAGATTCTGCCACACAAAGACAGGTACAATCCTACCGGGCTGAGCATTCGGCCCCCATGTTGGGAAAAACTTTTTTATCTTCTTCCCTGGCACAGTGTTCCAGCCCTCCATAGGAGAGGTCTGTGGAAGAGGTTTAAGGCTCTTCAGTGAGACAGCATGCCTAAAAAACAAGGAATTATGGAGGGAAAAATATCTTAAAAGACCAGACTGGGGCTTGCACAAATTAATACCACATGTTTACTAAGACTGATGCATCTTTCCATTTTTTGAGAATGCTACATTCAAAGCCCTTTGTTCTTCATGATTACACTCAAGCAACGTATATAGAACAAACCTTCATTTTTAGTTGGGTCGTGTTTTGTTGGGGTGGGTTTTTTTTGTTTGGTTTTTTTGGTTGGACTTTATTTATTTAAAACTCCCAATATGCTGATGCAAACTTAAAGAATGATCAGCCAGTTGTGAAGTGAGTATTATGTCTTCAGGGCAGACCGAAAAGGATAACGATCAGAAAAAGCGATATACTCAGCTGAAGTTATCACAAAACTGCAACAGATGTCAAGACTGAAAAACATTATGCTGGTGGTTTATATGCCAAAACAGTTACTGCGCTTTTAATTGAGAATGCTGTAGGATGTCCAAGTAACTGTTTACATTATTTGAAGGGAAGACATTCAAATCCGTAATAGGTCAAATCAGGTTAAATCTCCACTTACAAAGGAAACAAACTGTGAGACAATCTTCAGATCTCACAACATTTTAGTTTTTTATAACAGGAGATCACATCAGATTAATGGACACCTTTCACCCTCCCTCATTTACCTTGACTGATAGCACTTCCTCTTCTCAAACTACGGTCAGGGGTGGGTTGTTTTTGTCCCAGAAGTGTTACAGAACTTACAGTAGAGCGTGAGACGTGTCAAACCACGTGCCACCCCCCCGCCCCCCCAAAAATACAAAAAGAAAACCCCTACCCCAAAACAACCACAAAAAAACAAAAAAACAAAAAAACAAAAAAAAAAAACACAGCCAACCACCACCACACAAAACCACACTGCAGTCTCCACCAACTTTAAACACTTGCTTTGTCCCAAGGTAGGGCAAAGATGATGCTGATCTAAACAGCAGCTTGGCACTATGTATGAAATCAGGCAGAGCTACTCAACCAACGGAGAAGCTAGGTGCTTTGATAGACCTTTAATATCAAAAGCTTGTCACAAATATAGGATCTAATTAATAAGCACCACAAGCAACACTTAATTACCATGGTATCAATCTGTTTAGGACTGGATCTTGTGCAAAAACATAAAAAACCCTGAGTACTAATGTAGTTGTTATGTTACTCAGCAGGTGTTATCCAGACTGCTTAGCACTAAAGAAAAAAAAGCCTGAAGTGACAATCAGTGCAGAACCCCTTTTTCTTTAGCATGTTGTTTTCTTCACAATTTCATGGTAGTATTCCTTCAAGTAAAGAAGCAGATGCACTTCACAGGCTGAAATTAACTTTGAATTCCAAAGAAATCAAGCACTTACTTTGCTCCTAGCTCTTCTACAAATACAACAACTGGCCCATTCTCTGAACAAACTTCTTGAATATGGGCATTATAAAATTTCCCATTATGTTCTAAGCGCACCTATAAGAAAAAGAGTAAGAAAAAACAGGTGCATTAGCTTCAAAGAAGCTAATAAGAGAATGTTGACTCTTTAAAATACCTGCAATGTTAAAAATAGAACTTTTCCTTTGGGCAATAGAAGACCTGAGAAATAAATATCACATAACTCAGTAAATGCATCAAAAGCAAACCTTCAATCCATATCAGTTCTTCAAAAGGAAATAAAAATATTAAAACAAAACCAAAAAAACCACATACACCACAGAAAGTTTGCCTGGTAACATGACGTAATGAAACATGCTTTCAAAACCACATGAGAAAGAAGTAACCAGTGTATCAAGGCTTTTCCATTTCACTGAAAACACTTTCTCTTCGAATAAAATCCAAAGCCTTTTCCTGTTGAAATCCACGTAAAAGACAGAAAAATTCATTACTAACTTCAGTGAAATTTAGTGTAGTTAAGATCATAATGAAAACCAATTATTTCTGAAGTTATTCCTCTGGAAGCTTTTTTAAAAACAACCAAAAAAAGTTGTTTAGACATGATCACAGTGTTACTTGTCTGACATCCCACATTCTTAAAAGTCTTCTGCTACATATAAATTTCATAATGTTCTGCTACAACATTTGGCTTTCCAATTGTATTAATTTGGTCAATTCCACTTTTCAGTATTTACTTCATCTTTCCATCTCATGTTTTTATGCCATATATTCACTGACTCACTATGTACATATAAAATTTGACAGAGTATGTTAACTACCAGAGATCTTTCTACTAATAATACCTGTACCCTTTAGTAAATACTACACAAAACAGCCCTAGGGTTTTAAATACAAATTTTAAGCCTTTACTATTAAGCAATAAATAATCAACTCCACACCAGGTTTTTAGTTTGTTTTGTGTCAAGTTTTGGGGGTTTGTGGTTTTGGGTTGGGTTTTTTTTTGTTGTTTTGATTTTGGGTCAGGGTCTGGGTGGAGGAGGGGTGCTGAAGTTCAGAGATGCATTTTTCCTGAATTTATTCACTATGCTTAATTCCATTACACACATTTTTAAAAAGTACAAAGAAAGAGCCACCATACTGCATAGCAAAACTGATTTCTGGTTTCACCTTCAGGTGAATAACCTTTAACAGATGATCAAGCATCCTAGAAAGAACCATATTTAGCCAAGCACTAGCAGTTTACTTAACACACCTAAGGAGATTAATGTAAAATTTGAGCACTATAAAATTTAATGGCAAATCTTATTTCTTCCTAAGCAGCAATGCATACTGCAAATTTTAATAGAGTTTAAAGAGCAATTGTGTAACACACTTTGAATAATTCAAGAGGAAGAATCACTCCAAACTTCAGGATCAGCAGTAGCTAAAGCAAGCTGTATTCCATTACGTGAAAGTTATGAGTTTAGAACAAAGCCAATTTACAAACAGTAATCATTATCTCCAGAAATGAAGATGAATACATGGAACTATGATGTTGGTTTTGGTCTCTCCAAAGAAAACCCCGTATGACAGAAAACACTACAATTTTGTTCTTCACCATGCAACTGTCTGCATGCAAACACTTCACCATGCAGCAGTATGAGAAAGCAAGTGCAGCCATCAGCAAAAGATGTAGGGGAGGTAACAGTTAGTTTTATAAAACAGACCAACCACACACTTTTGCACACTACAGGAATAACTAGCTGGCTTTTGGAGCCCACCAAGAGAAAAACAGAGCTTAGCCTGAACTGAGTGAACTGCCCTAAACACACTGACTTCTCACACAAGAGGCTAGCATTCTACAATGCTAAGAAGCAAGGACTCACCACAGAGGGAAGCCTGCACAAACTTACCTTCTTAGTTACATTAAGGTCCTCTGTAATTTCACCAAATATACTCCTGAAGTTAACCTTGTGACTTTTTAATCCAGTAAATTGGCACTGATCATATGTTCTATCACCTGCCTTTTCTATATGTATGCTGTTAGCCATGAATACTGCCAACAATTAAATAACAAGCATACACTCAGTTGAAGACAGAAGAATATTTAGAAAGCAGCAATTATATATGCATATATATCAAACCAGTTAACAAGGAGGGAAAATTGGCATCTTCAGCAAAATGTTAATGTCTATAAACTATAATGCAACTATTACTTACTTTACATTTATCTCCAACTGAGTATTGCATGCCAGCGGCAATAGAAAAATCTTGTTTCTGCTGATCTGTAAATACATTATCAATAACATACTGTTAGTTTAAATACACTATAAGAGTTACTTTCTTGATGCAGTAAAAGTGCAAACCACAAGTTCAGCCCCTAAACCTGCACACTGACCCATGTGAGAAAGACCACTGCGTAACCCAGACTGCCATTTGCATCACCATTCTTCAAGAGGGCTCGCTTTATACAACAGCTTGCAAAAGCTGGAACTTTTAAGTAATTGGTTACTTACCCCATTTGGATTGGAGCCAAACATCATATTCAACATTTCTGTAAACTGATGGATTGAGTGCTTTAAGAACTTTTTTAGGTAAGACCAACAAGGTAGGATTCCCATTGCTCTTAAGGTGCTGTATGAAACAGAACAAAGTGCTAAATGGTCAACTATATAATGATGTAATGATTCTCCATTTTTCAGTCACAGTGCTCAGGCTTTATACTAAAATATAAAGAAGTTAAAAATACACAAAGCATAACATCACTGAATTATCTTTTCAATGCTTTTTCTTTTAACTATACCAGAACAAAATTAAGAACTAAGCAGCCTTAGAAAGGACATTTTCCATCTTTTGGCACATGAAAAGCAAACATTATTTTTCAAAGTAGTAATTAGTTTCTTAAGATACTACATATTAGAAAAACTAGAAACAAAAGATTCTCTCAGAAACCTTGAATGCTGAAAAAATTTACCAAAGTACAAGTTATTAGGAAGAAAAAAAGCTTAACATATAAATACCTTGTTGTCAGAAAGAGATTTCAATCCATTCATATCACTAACTGTTGTAGCTTTACTTCTGCAAAAGGACAGAAGCAAACTGTGATAATACAGTATTAATAACGCCTGAAAATCAGGTAAGAAACATCTTGGAAGTGGATAAAAATACTGTTATTACCACTCTCAATGTAGTTTTTCCACAATAAGCATGCCATGGAACATCTTTTAAAATGAAAAAGCTGTCTAAAACAAAGAACTACATTTCTGTATCACATAAAGCTAAAACTAATACTTTTGGTTTTAAGAATAAGTTTTAGGATGTCTAATTTATGTGTACTGACTTAGCCATCACTTAAATATAAAAAGGGGTGAAGGGAGCAGGCAAGGGAAACAAAAAATTCCTCTAAAAATTCTGCAATTATGTAATGAAAACACAGCACAAGCAGACATTTAAAAAGATCAAAAACAAAAAGCACTCTGTTAGTGAACTGGCATCAGACACTCTAATTTACTCTTATTTTCTGCACCTGACATCACTGGAAAAATCACCTTCCACAGAGAAGACCCAAGTATTTTTCCCTACATCAGCATTAACGTCTCCCAAAACCAAAACAAACTATTGCATTTAATAAAAACATAACTGAAAATTTTACATTTATAAAATTCAAAAGACCTTCTGGAAAACTAGGTAATGAAACAAGCTGAAGTCAACTTTAAGACAAGCAGGAAAATTAAGACTTCATAAACACAGCAAAGTGTTTGTAATTCGTGTTAACTAGGTCAAGAGTCACCCACACTAGCTCTTGCATCATAAGACATATGGTTTAAATAAAAAACGTTGAGTTGGTAGTCTCAAGTGAGTTTATGACTTTCACTTACAAAGGTGCTATGGAGGTTAGCAGTTTATTTTCTTATGAATCCCAAAGATACAGGATAATGCTACTGCATATGAAGCCCAGGAAAGCTCCAAGAACACAAAGGAATGAAGAAGGTTTCCACTGTCTGACATTTAACCACAATCATTGTTCCCCAAGGCAGAAATACTTTGTATTTTAATTGGCAATGTTCCCTAGTTGTTTTTTTTTTATCACACAAGAAAGGAAGCTAATCCTTTTCCCAGAACTTGGTTTTCCTTCTGTGATTTACATTGTCTTCCTTTCCGTTGTTTTCAGCTTAAGGGAAAAAAATCAAAACAATCAGCTTCCAACATCTCAAAGTATTTCTTCTGCCACATGCCACATAGACTACAGCAGAGTCCCCAAAAAGGACTTTAATGACATCCAGTGGGAAGAGGGGACATGATGCACTAATACAGCATGATCTCCATGGCTTCAGTGGAATTTCTCACAGCCAGGGCTTTCAGAACAGTATTACACAGAAGAAAAACTGCCACCATGTAAAGGCAAAAATGGCACTGTGAAAGACTTACTGTACAAAAGGAATCAGTATGTCAAAATCTCAAAGCTAGCTAAAGCACCCAGCAAAAAAAATACAAACCCACAAATAGAATCACTTCATAAAGATCAAAGAACAAAATGGAGCAAGCTACATCTGTATTTCTCCATTAGATACATCTGAAGCAGGCATTTCAGCCCCTAGATGTGGAAGTAACACAAGCCGGAGTAGACTCCTGTAGCTCTACTCAGTTGCAAAAGCTATCCAAGTAACTTTCATGGAGTTTACCATGCCATACTGGCACACAGACAGTTCTCTCAGGGGATTCTGCTCTTTAAATAGGAAAAAGGACATGCTGCAACGGCAATATTCCATTATGTAAAGAGACCTGAAGCTAGACTACAGGATAAACAGAGGAACCAGAAACCTGTCCTTTGGTACAGGAAAGATGATACATTTCATTCTTTCGTAGTACTAACTTTGTCACTTTGTGTTTCTTTGTAAGGGTTTTTCAACCCTAAGTGTTAGATTCTACTATCCACCAGAAATTCAGAAAACTCATTTAACATGTATTGCTTACAGGCACCTTACATTAACTTTTAAATCCCATTTACCTGTAGCTGTCATCTTCTGAATCTGAAGCAGATACTTCACTGCTACCGTTACTTTCCTCTGTCACACCAACAGCACTAAGTTCTGCTATAATTTTCTTTACATCTGTATCAAATACTTTCTCATAAAGCAACTCATATAGCAGAGCTGGGGAAGAGGAAGTGGAAGGGCAAAATCAATTACAAGGCAAATGAGATTTTATAATACCATTACAGATGCATTTCAAATTAGTTCAATCAAAGCAAACAAGCATTTTGACGTCTTAACAAACTGTGAAGGTATTAGAAGCAGAACCAGCTGCAGCTACTATGGGTATACATGTAACCACTAGAAATCACGTCAAATTTGGCCTCCGCCATGTAACGCTGCACATAGGCAGAGCTTGCATGAAGAATTAGAATCCTTATAGGGACTGTCACAGTGACCCACCAAACCTGATTAGACCTTTGGGCATTCTGCAATCTACTAAAGAAAACAATAATCCATGAAGACAGTTATTTTTTTCACATGCAACCCCTGTAATTTCTGTGACAAGTTACACATGCAAATTCTAACATAAACAATCAGTTTGCTAACATAGTCTAAAATACAAAATTAACACCAGAATGTTGACCAAAGAAAATGCAACAGATCATAAATTGGTACATTGACATTTTCTGTTTACATCAGACCAGCCAGATTCAAAGAGGCAGGTAAGTATTCTCCTCTTGGCGTATAATCTACTTTGTCAAGAATCAAGACACAGAAAGAATTCATGCTCTTGCAAAACCATACAGTCATTGACAATTCAAATGGAAAACTACGCTACTAAAAAAAACGAGCTTTCAACACAGTGCTTTTCCTGAAACCTAAGAGTGACCATTTTAAGATTTTTGGTAAAAATACATGCTTTTAACTAACCAGCATAATACTTACACTGGCACAGAGCAGCCTTTTCTGAATACTCTATAGGATAAACAATATCATAGTGGTTTCCATTTGAGAAGCACAGCAATACCTATTAAAAAACCACACAGATATTTTAAGATTTGCATCTCACTTGATTTTTCATCTGAGCACTATCTTTTAAATTCTACCTTATGTGCCAACACACTTTGTTATCTCTCAGGATCTCAAAATATCAATAAAACAATCAAAATGTTTAGTGGATGTCCTTTAAAATTTGTCCAAAAGTCAAAAACACCTTTAAAACAGAGGTAGCTATGCGAGTTAGCACTTGTAAACTGATTTTTACAGAATTTTACATTACTAGAAAGATACATCCCAAATATCCATTTAAAAGAAGTGCTACATGTATCAACAGAAGCCTTAAACATGTACAAAAATAGTTAAAATTCTCAGAAGATTTCACTGTGTTGCATAATAAAACTCACAAAATTATTTGCTGTTTATATGGCGTTAATTCAGCCTTTCACAATAGCCATCTTTTTTTTCTTTTTTACCTTATCAGAAAAGCCATTTTCAGTTACATGTGAAGGAGAAGCATTTGGTTCCCGGTATATTATGAAATCTTTCCTGAGGACAAAAAAGTAGCAGTTAAGAATTAATTTTAAAATTAGTATCAATAAAAAAAATGAAATATTCAAGTCAAGTTCAAGGAACATACATAGCCACGGAAAACACCTAGTGGAAAAAAATACTGAAGAAGATGAATAAAACTATCAGATCAAAAAAAGGCTTACTTTTATGGAAGAATATTCTAGAATAAGATGTGCCATCACAATGTACACAGAGCCAATGACAAGTAAAGCAGATTTCCAGCCACTGCTTCCTGAAGCAGTGTCTAAAAAGATGAATCTCCCCAGTCCTGGAGAAATTCATTACACTTTGCCATTTGAAAGCCAACCAGAACAAAGAGGAGGTTGGTTTTATGAACAGAGACAGGAAACAGTGACGAGCTTAGGCTATATCTATGCTAGCAGATTGATTACACGTGCACGACAACCCTTTTGGGCACAGAGGCCAACTAACAGAGCAGCCCATGTCTGTGTTCAGAAACTCCTCTTGCCTCCCAAACTGAGTTCTTATGCTCAGAAGGATCCATACAACATTTCTGCTCCCAAACAGACCATCAGCAGGCGTTGCATGATGATTAGATACCGTAATCAACCAGCACCTCTGCAAATCACACCCTCCACAGCTTTTTTCCTGCATTTTAAAAAGCACTTATATGCGGGGAGGGGGGGGAGACATTCAGAGGGCTTGGTTTCCCTTTTTTGGGGGTAAGGACTCCACTGAAGTGTGAAGTCCAACACCATGCTTTGTTTGTTAGAATCGAATTGCTGGATTTGAAGTGGCAAAGAAACCCCTCTGCCGTCTCTTCAGCTGAGAGAAGAGAAAGAAACTTTCTGGGAAGCTTGGGCAGAACCAGCAGATAGCGTGCCACTGCTGTGTTGGCAGATACTCATGATCAAGGGTGTACAGACTTTAAAACAGGTTTAGAAAATTCTTATCACTGCAAAGTAAATTTAGGTAACTCATTACATTTAAAAGGACTGAAAATGCCATAAATGAAGAGTTGAGCCACTACAGTTAAGCAAATTTAGAATTTAGATTCCACACTTAGAATTCTTTTTTTAGCTTGTTAGATTAAAAAGCATTAGAAGTTGAACTGAATATAAAGTGACATATACAGGAAAACCCACAACTGATACTGACATGACATGCTACTTGATTTTCTACCTTCTAAAAACTGAAATAATTCTTTGCTACTTCTTTTTCTGCTATATTCAATCTCTGTCATGATCTTAAACTTAATTATTTTCTCTCTCTTTTATCCATAAATCCTCCATTTGGATTCTTCGCTCAGCAACCTGTCACTTCCTTGAACTTCTTCCTTGCTCACACAAGCAAGTTTTACTAGTCTTTCAAAAGGGTTAAGTACATTCAGAAGTGCTTTTTTTGCATTAAAAAAAGAAAAAAAAAAAAACCAAAAGTTTCTACAACAACTCAGAAAAAGCAATCCTGAGAAGAAAATAATTTCATAGATCAGAGACCCACCTGCTTCAGGGCAGCAAGAAAAATTTAGTAGATAACCAAATTACACTTGTGACAGATCTCAGGAGTGAAAACGAAACAAGCCTATTCATACTGCATTTCTACCCTATGCTTGAAAAGTTTAAAACTCTCTCATTTCTCTGCTTGGCACAGAACAGTAAATTCATACTTCTGCTATCCCTCAGTCTGACAGCCTGCAGGAAGAGAAGCAACTATTTCCCCCTACCTCCAGCATCATTCCTACTTTCCCAGAGCCTCTAAACTCCCTTTTTAATAGAAGCCAGTCTTCTCAAAACAGGTACGGCAGTAGCAATTCTTGTGTGTGCAAACTCCAGCAAAATACTGCGTACAGTTGCAACTATGCCACAATCCTCCTCATGCTTCCAATGGAAATTTTAAAAATGCTATGATCAACCAGGATTTGTCTCTCTATTCGTTTAACAGCTGTGGTCCTGGATACCAACATATCACAGCTTCAAAATCAACTGGTCCTATTTCATGACAATACATTTCTCATGGCCAGAAACAGAACAAACAGAAGACCACAACCATCCAGGTCCAATGTAAGCAAGCATGCAATTTTATTGACTTGAGTTACATCCCTCTTCACCCTGGCTTAATCTTCTTTCTAAGCCTCTTGAGCCAAACTTTAGTCTTTCACCCATGCAGCACATGGAACTCTAAACTGTCCCATTAACAACAAAAAGCCAAGATAGTTTCATGCAATTTCCCACACTTTGCACTCATCTAAGTACCTAAAGTATTTAACTAGTTTCTTTCCTCCATTAACTGTCTCATCAAGAATCAAAGTATAAAGAAAGTTATTAATTTACAGTAAGCATTTTGAAATACTGATTTTTTTAAACGGATTTACAACCAGCAGAAAGATGCTGTACATTGTTCATTCTCTTGCACAGTATATAGAAAGCAGTTATAAATATTCAGCATATTATTTCATACTACTTTGTAGGAAGATTAATATATAGGTTTACATTTAACAAAAACGTATCAACAAAACTGTTCATCACCAAGGAGTGTTTCTATGCACAAATACCAAAACATTTCTGAAGCATAGCTTAAGCTATGGTACTTGACAAACTTGTACTATTTCATCTATACTAATGCAGTGGAAAAATGAACATTTATACAGAAAAGAGACTAAGCAGTACACCAGGTAGTCTTTTTTTTATATTTATATATACATATATA
>NW_009926547.1:0-5193 GCF_000696875.1 Nestor notabilis
CAGCGCAGCCTGGGGTGGGATGAGGATAGGGATGGGGACAGGGATAGGGATGGGGACACCCGGCGTGGAGCGGGATCTTTGCAGACTGGCATCCCCAGAACACGGCTCCCGGGTTAAATCCCACAGCGAACTCTCACGCGGCAGAATAATAAGAGTAGCAATGGGAATTTAAGTTTTGGATGCACTGAAGCAAGATAAAGAGACGAGTACATATTTACAAAGTGTCAAGTCCCGGCGCCATTTGTTGCGCATCTGACTCCACAGCACTGGGGTCAGTGTGTCCAGTGCAGAAAACCTCCTTCAACCCTGCCTTTCTGGCCTCGCAGGAGGATACCACAAATCTCTTTTTGTTACCCACAAATCTTTCAGTCACCACAAATCGTTTTGACCTCCCGCGGCAGCTGGGACAATGGGCTCAGAGAGGAGAGGCATTTGCTCAGGCACAGCCACCTTCAGCAAGTACAGCCACTCTCTGCTGTACAGTCCTGCGCACACACACACACAGCCGGGGACATCAAGCTGCTCAGGAAACATCTCTCTGGGATAACTTGCACACTCATGGAGAACATGTGCCGCTGTTCGGAAGCCCCTGCCACCAGGGAGAGTCAGCTGGGAATGAAGGGGAGGAAAGCTTAAGTGCCAGCATGTCTGGCATTGTGCACCCGCCTGGGACATTCGTCCTCCCTGTGCCTTGCCAGCGCTGCATCTCACACCCAAGCATCTTCTCTAATGGTCATGCCATTTCTCTGTCAGGGGTGCCAAGAGAAATTTGTCTGGGATTCAGAATATTACTTTTTTTTATGGATTTTGGCTATGCTGTTGCTTTGATTTTATAATCCTACAAGAGTTTGGAGCAAAGGCAGGGGACTTTTTCCAATCAGCCTCACTGAGAAAATACCACAAACGAGCTATCTTGTCACTGCAGTAGCTGCACATGTGCCAAAACCTGTGTGCTGAAATGCTTGTGAAAGATGTCAAAAAAGGGAGATGCAGACTGAGAACAGCAGGTTCTGGGCTTAAGTCCATGTGCAGTTGTCCCATCTTAAATATGTCCTTGTTCTGGCTTTAAGGTGCCTTCGCAGCAGCCAGTAAGTTGCATTGTAAGGTTTGTAGATCATGGAGTTATGGAGAAGCCAGAGTTCGATGTAGCAAGCTAGAGTGACAACCTGCTGCTAAAGGGGGAAAGAAAATTGAGAGGAGAGAGAAGGGAGGGAGAGGAGCTTCTCTGTGGCCTCAGTGTGAATCTCCAGAGCTGGCCTGGAGGCACCTCAGCAAGTCCTGGTTTGGCCCCCGTGTGCACGGTGGGAGAAGTGTATTTTGCTCCTCTCCTGCTACATGCTGCTTCCTGTGGCTTCTCAGCACATGGCTCTAGTGCCATGAGCTGCTTACGCTTAGGGCACCTGGGTGAAAAGTAATCCCCAAAGCTCTCCCCTTCCTCCCATCCTCTGACTGGAAGTTTGGGTAGTTTTACATCCTCCCCCACTGCAGGGTATAATGAAAGTCTTAACAGATGATGCATGCAAAATGGAGCCCACAGTGCAGGGTGACGCACAGCTATGTTTCTTTTCTGTGCCCTAGCAGATGTCCTGCGAAGCCCCTCTGTCCCTCAGCCGCCGAGCCCCAGAACCCTCCCAGAGGAAGGAACCTTTTGCTTTTGGAGGAGGAGAGCCATCACAGCAGGCTCCACATCCCATGTCCCTCCCTTCCTTCCCCCTCTCCCCCCTGCTTCTCTAGGTGAAGGAATTTACTTGGGAGCCACATCTATCCCCTGCTGTGAGCTGGCCAAGATGCTGTCTCCTGGGGGGTCAGCACCATTTTAAGGGTGAAGCCCCCTCCCTCCTAATTCAGCAAAGTTAAAAGGTGTCAGCCTACCCTTCCCCAGGAGCCTCCGGGCTGCCTGGGCCCCCAGGGACGTGAAAGGTGAGGACATTCAGAGCACAACACAAGACACTTCTGTTTTCTAGTGCTTCTGGGAGGGTTCAGATGTACAAGAGGCTGAGGGTCCCTGAGGAGGGTGGGATATTTTTAGCTGTCACTTGGCTGATGTTTGCTGTCATGTAGAGAGAGTTTGTTATTCTTTTCTGTATGGATTATATTCTTTTAGGAATAGCAAAAGCTCCAAGAGTCTGGGATAGGTGCTTTTCCTGCATTCACATAGGAATAACTGTAATAACAACAATAATAATAATAAAATAATAACTTTGTAGAAATACCCAAGGTTTCACCAGAACAACCCATCTTCTTCAAGCAGTGCAGCTGCTCCATTTTAAAAATATATGGTCTTGCATTGGCCTTTCTGAAAAAGAATAAAAACAGGATTATGCAACTAGCACTATAGACCAGCAGTTTGCCTATTGTGAACTTGTGTAGAACTTGAAAACAGTAGTTTTTGGCCCAAATTCAGCACATCACTTAGGCACATGCTTAACTTTAAGCATGAGAATAGTCATATTGAAATCAGGGGGACTGTTCACATGTTTACAGTTAAGTCTTAATCAAACACTTTGCTGAATTTAGGCCCACTGGGAACTGAGAACGCTAATACGGTTTTCAGAGCCTGACCCTGTAAAATATTAAATACAGCTGAGCCCTCTAATTCCCACTGAAGTTAATGGAATTGAGGGTACTTGGCATTCCTCGGGTGCCTGCAGCCCAGCACAGAATCAAACCCCAACTGCAGCCACCAAAACGTGCTCATGGGCTTCCTGAAATCAATTAATGATGCTTCTTGATTGCAGGTCAGATACAACCTGCCAAACATATAGCCCTTCATCTTAAAAAGGATGTTTAACTGGGAGCTTTTGCAGTGCAGAGGATCCAAGGTTACATACATGACAAAAATACAGCCTGTGACAGTGAGGGATGAAAAGGAGGAGTAGGGATGATCAAGGAGGGTCTCAGCAACATGCTTTTTCAGCCACACTGATTAATTACATTTAGAATGTGATGCTTCAGAGTGATTTAGAAGCGTTACATCCTGACTTGCCTTGATATTTGTTGCTTTGCCAATTTCTTGTAGTCACTGAAGCAGAGTTTTGATAGGGGATTTGGAAAAGGAGAGCAGACCTGGCTGAAAGGTCTGTATTTTGAAGATTTTATTTTTATGTTTATATTTTTATTGGCTTGCAATTCTTATTTTTATTATATTTCTTTTTGGAAAAAGCAATTCTGATGAGGAAGGGCTCCAAAAGTTTTCAAACCACAAACTCAACCACATACTTAAAGCTTTTAAAACAGCGTGCAGAGCAGACTCTCGATTCTTGGCAATCAAAACTGTTGTTGAACATTTTAAATATTGCTCAGAATTGAGTAAAAATGTATTCATTTTTTGTTACTTACTTTTCTCCAACTGTTTCAGGGTATTGGCTGAAATTGTTGACAACCCTTTTGAAACCAGTAACATCTTTTAGTTTGGTTTTCTTTTTTAAATTGCCTCTAAGTAGTGTTTAGGGTTTTCATCCAGGGTTAGAAGTTTGGATGGCTTTGCAGGTTGCTTTGGGCTGGGGAATCACGAGGAGGTTGGCTGGCACAAGGAAGGTTGCAGGGGGTGACATCAGGGACAGGAGCGACAGTTTGGGTGTTTGACAGAGAAGATATTTGATAGTAAAGAAAGAAATCTGAAAGATCAAAGAAACATCAAGTTGCTCAGATTAGAGCGGTAGCAAAGATAGTGATTGTGGCAGTTGTACTTGAGGCTATGGGACATTTTTGTCAGGATGATTTTACAGATGAGAACGCAGCTTCTCAGCAATGGTCACTTTCTGTAGCAAAAAAAAAACCAGAAAAGGCTTCATTTAGGGTCAGTTTGATCCAAACACTTTATTTTTTTAAATTAATGAAAACATTTCATTTCCAAAAAGTTCAGATAAAAGCATGGTGTATCCCTTACGGGCAAAGAACGGGATGTAGAGACCCATGTCTCCCATTGCGTAATCTGCAATTAGCTCACCAGGTTGTATGGTACAGAATCAAGCATCATTTTGGTGCATCACAGGACAGCCGTGGAGCTCTGCTCTCTGTTCCTTTCTGGGTGATATCCCCCACTATACTGTACATTTCTCAGTGCACACTATATGGTCTTCTCACTGTACTGTGCAGTATAGGCAGTAAAGACCATGTTATACTGAAGTGTAGTTTCCTGTAGATTTTGACTCTGCAAGGGAAGGGAAGGGGAACGCAGCCTGATGTTCACTTTACACTAAATAAAGCACGTCAAGTAAATGAAACAAAAATCAACATTTAGAATTCAACAATCAAAAATGCTGAAAATTTTTGCCTAAAAATGCAGTAGTTAAAATGTTAGCATATCTAAGGAGGTGCTTTTCATATTTGAGCCTTTTATCCTATTTTGGATGAAAGCGAACGTTGGAATTTTCAACTGAAAATTCTTCATTTCCGTCAAGTCTGAGCTAAACTGATGGGAAACAAAATGGCAGATCCTGTTAATCAAGATATGAGGTGATGAAAACTGGGATGAAAATTCTAGTAGACTACATGGGAAGTCTGAATGATTTAAAAATTGCAAAGGAAAATGCATCACAACTTAGGTAATATTTTTGTATTCTAGCCAAAAGAAAGAAGGGGAATGGCCAAAAATGCTAACCACTCACCACTCTTGAAACTGCATGGAAGAATGATGTTAAAAGTACTGGAGAGTGAGAGCTGTCCTGGAGAAAAAATGATGCATGTTTCATTCAGGCTGATACTGGAATCTGGAGGAGGCTCAGAGCAGTAGGCTGGGATGTGTGATGGTGTGAAGGGAAGCTGGACTGAAAAAGGCATCTGAAGAAATAAGATCTGAAGTCATGGGAGCAGGATGAATGCCCCAGAGAGGTGGAAAAAAAGGAGAAATCTGACACTGTGACCCTTTCCTCCTTTCCCATAGATCCTTCTTTAATACAGGCTGGCCTGACCTTCCTCCTGGGATTTCAGCAGAGCACAGAGCAGCATGGCACATGGGTCCTGTGGCACTTCAGAGAGATTTGCACCTCTTACTGCTGTAAACACCCACAGATATCTCAAATTTGGTTTCAAGGTTTCTGCTGAAGGCAGCTGACCACATAGCCCGATTTGACTATACTTAATGGATTTACTGCTTTTAGTGGGAAGAGCAAGCAACTGCTCCTGGGTTTAACACACGGATGCAGCAGCCTGGGGGTGTGCAGTGGTGTTGCTTGAGTGGGATCTCTTTCC
>NW_009926547.1:5224-53527 GCF_000696875.1 Nestor notabilis
CCCTCTCTCATGTGCCCTGGGAATGCTCTGTCCCTCCCAGACCCCACAGATAACAGAAATGCCACAAGACAAGGAAGGATGTTTGCACTTGCCTGTGCACTGTTGCCCTCTGCTTCTCCAAACTGCAGGGGCCACCTTACAATAATACTTTTATAGCGCTATATATTTTTTTAGCATTGTACAAATATTAACTAATTAATACCCAGGACTCCTTTCGCCCATTCTGCTAGACTCTTACCAGCCCCAGGCAAGTCATTTAACCTCTGTTTGTCTTAGCTCTCCCATCTGTTACATGTTGGTTTTAATTGTCCTCTGAGAAGCCAAGCAAGTTGAAGGAGATCTTGGACATATAAAAATAACTTGCATGGCATGATGTGGAATGGCCTGGTTGAGCTCCTTGTAGATCCCTTGTCAATCCAGGTTATATTTTAGCATCATTAGTATGGCTAGATTAGGCACATGGCAGGCCAGGTTCATATGTGACTTCCAAAGGGGGAAATTGAGGTTTTGAACAAGTTCAATTCTAATAATTGAAGGACAGGGGGTAGAAGAGACATTATTTAGCACAAGAGCTGCTTGTGTGTCAAGTGGGAGGTTACTTAATCTGTATTAGTCTACAAAGGAATGGATCCAGAGTCCTGCGTAAGACATACATTGTGTTCCTCCAACAGCCCTCACTTCCTGGAATAGAGAGTGAGAAATGTGGTAAGGATCCTGATGGAGAAACAGCCTTAGACCCTAACTTCTGCACATATCTTTGCCCCTAACCTGGCTATACCTTGGACTCTGAGCCTGCCCTGCATCCTTAAGAGAAGCAAAACTGGTGGGATATGGGTGGTTAGTGGTGTGCTCACCCCTACATGAGTACAATTCCCCCAAGACAGCAGAGCTATGAAGGGGGCCAGTGGGTGCACTGAGGCAGGATCTAAGTATAATCTTGAGGTTTGCAGCTAGTCATAGATGGGTGGGGTCATGAGATCAGCCTTGCACTTTGACCTTCCTGACCCAGAGATATATTTCTCTGGAGCATAAACACTACGGCAAAGTTGCAGAGCTTTGATGCTATGATGGTCTAAATCAGGTTTTCCAGGCAGATTGCTGGGAGTGTAACAAGGAAATCTGGGTACCAGCGGTGAAGCTAAAGACATGCCATTACTTTTCCCAGGAGCATCACTACCCTGCGGTAGAGCGGTGTGATCCTAAAGGCTCTTCTGAGAGGGTTGATGCACCCTGCATGTGTCTGACATGAACCTCTCCTTCTCCCTTACTTTCTTTCTCCATGCAAGGTGCAGTGGATGGAGCCCCTGTGATGGTTAATTGCTACAGCAGCTCTGTACCACTGTAGAGTTTTCCTACAGAAGGGGTCTTTACTTGCCTGTCCCTCAAGGTTGCCTTACACTGATCATTGGCTTTGCTCAGGATGCACAAATTGGGAGGCCTAATCTGTGTTGGAGGAACCCATCAGAAAGGCATGCCTTTCTCAAGACAGAAATACCACAAAATGCTCCCAGCAAGTTTAATTTACTTCTTGTGACTTTCCGTTTAAATGTAGCTTGCTTCTCGCCATAGTCTTAAAAACAAACAAAGAGAGAGTTCAGGGTCCTTTATGCAATCAGTGTTCCTTTCCCGAAAGCTCAGGTTTTCCAATGCTGTTATTAAGAGGTAGGAAGGTAAAACTTTGCACTAAAACCTGTTTCTGACCAAGTGAAATCCATTTAACTGATTTAAATGGTTTTAAGATGGTTTTAAAAAATGTTTTTTTAAATGGAGGGATAAACATGCGAAACATTGACCCAGCAAAGCACTTACGTCCAATCCCATATGTAGAAAGTTGCAGGCTGGATTCAGGACATTAAGGGACAGGATTATACACAAACAGTTTCAAAGCTGGTTTTACTTTTTAAGGAAAATAGAAAACTGGCCCTTTTAATGTAGAGGCTCTAAAATGGGTCATTGCAAGTGCATGTGTAGCATTGCAGGCTGTTCCTGAGCATAATCAATAGGCACGTGAGAAAAGTTCTGAAATTGTAGCTTTCACAATGTGGTGAATTCTTGAAAGTATGGGAAATGTGCTTTTAAATCAAGGCTGAGTTAGACTGTGTTTACAGCTGTTAATATAAACAAGGAAACCTAGCTACAGAGCTCACAGCATGACTGCGACATCATGTTTTTGTTACACTGACTGAAAACTATGCATAATAATCAGCAGATTATTTGGTATTTAAATACAAGTATGGATTCAGTTATAAACCTCTGAAGATGGATATTAAATTAAAGCTCCCTGACTCTGTCATCTTTTTGCAAATACCTAATAATTAACTGTTGCTAATTTTTGCATACAACAAATGTGGAGTTGAAACGGTTGCAATTAAGCAGTTAAATACTTTAATCAAGAGTCAAACTGAAAGTTAGACCATCTCAGTGAGTGTGCTAAGCACGAAAAGGGAGGACTGAGTAGGAAGGCATGGATTAGACACACACATTATTAAAACAGCTTTTCTTGATGTATGCAACTGCTAGGGTGCCTACTGCCCTGTGCTGGGTGAAATAAAAGAATTCAGCCATGGCACCTTTATTGGGTTGAGAGGGATATGTTTGAAAGAGTTACATTCTCTTGAGGCAGTGAAATAGGCTTTAGACTTTCAAAATACCTGGTTTATTGAATGCTTGTAAGCAAATATTGTTTGGGAAAAAAAAAATATTAGTGCTCTCCCATTTCCTCCTCGCTAGACAAATAGTAAAATAGTATGGGAAGAAACAGGAAGATAATGGGGATATTTCAAAATGGTCCCATTTTGTTCTTATGTGGTTTAAAGAAACCTTTGTTTGAATTTAACACTTTGGCAGGAAAATCAGTCTCTATTGGCCTTAAACACCCCCCCCCCCAAAAGTGGCCACCAAGACCAAAATATTGGCCTAGTTTTGTAGAGACAGAGGGCTCCTTCTTGCTATGTGGTCCATAACCCCTCAGAAGGGTTTAGCAGTAGGGGATCTTGTTTGCCTGCCAGCTCACAGTTACTTATGGCATGCAGCACAGTGGCAGAGGCTGCCCCATCAGGGGCTGCTGAGGAGGGGCAGGGACCCTGTTGTGTGGAAAGTGTTGGCTTGGTGGCCATGGTTGGGTGGAAGACAGAGAAAAGAGACCTGTGCCAAAACAGACCTGTGCCAAAGGGAAAGGTGGTTTGTGCACAAAGGGCTGTGGGGGAAGATAAGACCAGATGCCTAAGTTGGGGGTTTTAGCCCTTGATCAGTCTCAGTGATTTACCCTCTGTCCTGAGACTGAATAGCAGCACCTTGCCCCCAATTATCAGAGCCTAGACCACCATGAAAATGGTGGTCTCTCCTCCTGCTCCTGATTTCTACACAGGGTCCTCCTGAGGAAAAGTGCCATGTTTCCAGTCACGTTTCACAGTCAAGCTGCACTTTAAGAGCAGTTAGCAAACCTCAGCGCACCTGGCGATACAGTGTGGTTAAACAACCTGACGTCCAAATAAACACGTTGCTTCTTGCTTAGTTCTCCCTTGGGCCAGCCCCAGGTTTCACTGAGCTCAGACCTTTTCCTCATGGCTGCTGCTGATCTCATTCCTTCACCAGTGACTGTCTGAGGAAGGAGGGATGTCCCAGGAGCTGGTGGGACCTGGAAAACCCAGGTCATCCCCTGCTTCAATTGAGATTGTCCTTCGTGACCTTTGAAGGTCCACCCACTGCTTCTATCTGACATGGGGAAAACCAGAAAACGTATTTATCTAATAAATGGTCTTGTGAGGATGAAATCTAGCAATGACTGCAACAGACTTTGATGCTGTATGACCATGTAAGTGTATGGGTGAAAGATATTTCCATGAAATGTTCTCCTGGCGGCTGAGTCACTTCCTGCCCTTTGACAGAGTAAGGCCAAAAATCCGTATTTTCTGAATGAAAGAACTTAAAAAGAAGACTCTGTCGGGAGCACAAGAGGGGAAAGCCCTGCATGCACCCTTTGTGCAAGTACTGGCTTTGCTCTAAAATTGTGGATTAAAAAAATACAGGATTTGTGAAGACATCAGGCTATGTCCTTTCTGGCCTCAGAAACTGAGATCTCCACACACTCCAGCAAAGCACATGCTTGACCCTCCCTACCTTTTCTTACCCCAAGGGTTGGCCACGTTAGGTTTGTGAGCCAATTTTTAACTGAACTGAGAAGTCCCTCACGTGAAGGCAGCTATGCTATTCTAAATAAGGCTCAAGCGTAACCAGTTTCAGCATGCCGATCTAAATTGCCTACGCAAACACTTTTGTGCGGATCTAGTTGCGTCTGCAGGGGAAGGGGGGCTGATACAAAAGCATGGGGATGGCAAGCGCTGCTCTGATCCCCAGTCCTGGGGCGCCGGAGCTGGAAGACGCAGGCATGTAATTGCCCCTCTGCAGCGTGCACATCTGAAAGTGGTCAGCTCCCAAATCCTCATGTGAATCCAGCCCGAAAAATGGAAACCTTTTGTTTCTGAAATAGGCAAACTCTCGTGACTTTTCCTGATGATTTCCCTACCCCCATCCCCCATAATTTTTTTGGCTGAAGCCTCATCACTAAATCTGACCCAAATTCAAAAATAGCTTTGGCTGCCAGTGGGGAGGGAAGGGCCTGACTCTAGCATGATGTTCCAAAAATCTGGGCTTTTGTGTGAACTTAAGTAGGGGAGGTTGGTTTGGGTTTTTTAATAACCTATCAAACCTCATCCTATTCTAGCATTGAAGCATTGCTCAAAGCTGTTTCTGCTTCACTGGTGTTGTATACCCAAGAGTTTTGACATGATGTTAACACAGTGTACTCAGTATGTATTTAGTTCTCAGCAGTTGTTGCTCATTGACATCTGAGCTGCTTTCTAAATAAGCCTTCCAAGTAGGTTGTTCATGATTAAAATTTTAATATTTCCATTATAATCCTTCTTTTTTACAACAGATGACTTCAATATAAAGGAAAGATCCTTTCAATATCCAAACTGGCAACTGAGGTAGCAGGGGGAGTGGCTTTGGGGTTTGCTTTTTAGCTTTGGCTTTAAAAGACAGTTTGATTTGACTTCTTCTGCTATGAAAAGTCTTTCTCTTTTTTAAATCCCAGAATTTGCTTTGCTAAAATTCTTTCGTTCTGTGAATATCCGTGTTTGGACTTTCCTATCCAGGTTATTTTAATCAAAGCTTAAACCAAAGGTCATTTTTTAAATCTTGGGTGCAGGGTCTAGGAAGGATATTTTCCTTTCTATTTGGATAGCTAGAACCTCGTGTCTCATTCCTGATTCTCCAGAAGAGAGGAGAGCATCAGCTGGCAACAAGATAAAGGGTGAGATCCTGCATCTTTGTTTTGGGTCAGCTGTGAACGATTTTTGATTTGTCCTGTTGACTTCTGCATAGTCACTTCTGAAGAATTGTCTTAACTGGTATGAGCCATATCTGGTCTTAAGGAAAACAGGGACACTCACTGAGTGCTTTAATTGCATTACAAAGGTTGTCTCTCAGGAAGGAGAGGACAAGTGTGATGAATTGAGTTAACAGGAAATAGAGCTTAGCCACAATAGTTCTGTGAGACCTGTTTGTGGACTCCCTCTCAAAAATGCAGCCAAGCGTGACTTCACCATAGCTTTTGAGGTGGCCCTGGTGACTTTTTTACAAGGCTAGTCACAGGATTTCTTGGCATGCAATCTGAACTCTGCTGCTGCTTTTGTGGGAGGGGGACTGTTGGGTTTTCCCTACTGTCTCCTGCTGCAGAAATTGAACTCAATTGCTATTCCACACTGAAAGCACCCTGGGAATAGAAAGTTTTCTTCCCTCTCTGGATGGCTGTCAAACCAAGCCAGGGCCCCAAGCTACCACTGAGCTTACATGTGCATTCCACACAACCAGGACTTGTCCCATGTGGAGCACTTCATCACCACAAGCACACCACTGCAGCTGGCATCAGCTCCCATGGAGGGAAGCACAGGTTTTTTTCTCCATGGGAAATGGGAAGAGCAGCACATGGCAGCATGACCAAACCCACATTAAGAATCTGTGTCAGAGCACAGCTTAGAAGGCCCATGTCCTTGGCCGAGTGACACAGGACTGACATATTCCCTGTACCATCTGCTCTTCTCCTTCCTAATTCCTGGTTAAGACAGAGCCTGTGGCAGCCTGAGCATGGCTGTCTTGTGTGGGTCCTCCTCAGGCTGCAAATTGGAGTGGGAACTTCCAAATTGGTGACGGGAATGGTTTTCACAGGCTTTACTGGCTAGCTCTGGTTAGTCTTAGAAGTCTATTGTTAATCTGTCATCTTGAGCTGGTGACTGACTTTCAGTCAGAGGGAGCAGTTTATATCCACTTACTCATTCCCACAGAGCAATAAAGGCAGACAGCTCTAAAAAGAAGGGAAGCCAAGTTTCTCCTATATCTCTGTAGATTCTGCAAATCCTTCTATGGCTGTAAAGAGCTGATCCTGCCTCCTCTGTTGATAACAACATGTGTGTGCTTATGCCATACACCCTTACCAAAGCTTCTCAGCAATTCCTGTTTATTTGACTTGCTTTATAAAGCAACGCGTCAATTTGAAAATCATTAGGTATTCCTACCAGGAGTCAAAGACCACATTCAGAGTGGATTACACGCATGTTTCTTAAAAGTGTTAATGTGCTAATCTGCTGGTTACTTGATCCAGGCAAAATGCCATGATATTCCACATGAGCAAAATACCACGGTTCTTGGAGTTTTCATATAAATATTACCCACTGCGTTTCCACACTTGAAGTGTTATACTTGTCTATTAAAATCAACAAGCTGGAACTAGTATCTGGAGATAAGTGATATTACTATTTTATTTATGAACTTCATATTCTGATTCTTTTTAATAAAATACCTTACAAATATGGAACAGAACATGAATCTTACTGTTTTTTCATGTATTCCATGTAAATATTTCAGCTATGCCTTGCAGCAATAAAAGCACATTATATACACTCTGCATTACCATTGTGACCAATAATGTTTGACTTACTGTACTGTATTTAGTCCAAAACCAAAACAGCGTCAGGGCAACACTGTGGCTGTTATAACAGTATGCTGCAAGCAAGGAACAAGGCTTGCAATAAATAAGGCCTCACACTAAATAAGAGTTTGTTCATTATGAAACCTTTTGGGTTATAGAGTACTCCTGACTCTGTTAAAGGGTAAAAATTTCTTATTTGTGCACTGGAACAGGGGTGGGATGAGGCCACACAAACAGCAGCCAGTCTGTGATTCTGTGATTCACAGTGTGGCCCCTGCTGTTTCTTGCAAAGCGAGCTCATGAAGGGGAGAATAAGCTGACTGTTGGTACAGTGAGACGCCAGCAGTGAGTCTGCAGGTACTATCCAGACATATCCAGAACTCTCTCCAGTAGGAACTATAGGGTCACTTCTGCATTTATTTTTTTATTTTTATTTTTATGCTTAAGCTGAATTAACCCTCAAAGGGCTTGACCCAACAAGAAGCAAAGCCCATTACTGTCTAAGGACTTGGCCCACATTGACTCCCTCTGCTTATCAAAGAGAGCACAAAGATGTATGGTTGTTAGCCTGCAGGAGGCTGCAATGCTGTGCAATCTGAGTGAGATAAGCCTCTCTGATGAGCAGGGTGCCAGTAGGGATCATTCTTCCTTTCTTCTGCTTGATGTCATGCAATCTAACTCAAAGTAAAAAAGGCCCATATTTTTTCCAGCTCAGCCTCAGATGATTTTACTGTGGGATTTAGCATATTTTTTTCAGCAAAGTTTCAATGGGGCTGAAAGCAGGTGCAGACACACAGATAGCTCTCAGCCTTATAAACAGGGGCATGCAACTTATGTCACTTAGAACTAAGAGGGGAAATGTATGTGTGGTTATAGATGTCTCCATAAACTGTCAAGCTAACACGGTCTACGAGCCATCTTTTCCTTCTTTTGACCTTTTGTTGGAATCTTATTCTTTCTTTTTAGTAAAACACAAGGGAAAAATATTTCTAGTTTGTTTAAAATTCCTCCAAATATTTATTTCAGATCAATTCTAAATTGCTTTTCTACTGCCCTTCCTCCCCACCCAAATTAGGCCACTGAACTGAAAAAACTCACATTTTCTCAATGCCACTTCACTGGCTACTATTATACATATACCCATTATTTAAGGCTTAAGTAGAAGTTGACTTATATGCATTCCTTGGGTATAGATTTCACTCTGTATGGCTGCCAGAAGCTTACATTCATCTTATCAAAAGTATCACATGAGCCATAAGGAGGGAATAGGCCATATATCTTTGATTCAGTGATAGAAGCTTGGGCCTGTCCATCTGCCATCTCTAAACCCTTGATTCAACCAAGTTGCTACAGTTGAACTTTAACAAGCGTCTTTTATTCAGAGCTTAGTCAGAGTGGACATGGGACAAGAGTTAGGCTAGAAAACCACCTCCAGTTTAGAGACAGATGTGCAGCTAATGGTGTCACAGCTGGTAAGACATCAGGCTTAGGCGATTGATAACAGAATACAGAGTCTTTTCTTTTGGATCATATTTTGCTTAAGATGCCAGTGCTTACAGTAAAAAATTACCATCTGAGATACATTTGTGGCATCTGATGAATGAGTGATGCAATCTTACCTTCTTTCTGAGCATGTCAAGGATCTGCAGTGTTTGACCAACAAACCTGCTGGTAGCCTCGACTGCCATGGCGAAAACTCATGCCATTGGGTCCCCCAGATGCTCCTCCAGATGGCCCAGGCTTGTGTTCACTACACACATTTTAGGGTCTTGGTTTTGGTACCTAAGTAATAAGCCCTGTAGAAGACTTGCTTGCACAATGGGAGCTCTGTTACAGGGCAACTCAGTCCACAGAAGGAAGAGATGTGCTGGTCTGTCTGCACGGATTACTGAAGGATCCTTGGGTGTCTACACTCCTTGCCAAGGGATCTCATGCACATGTCTAAAATTGGGTGAGACGAATCCAGGCATGGGTCTCTGCAGCTTCAAAGCGGAGATTTTTCATGAGCACTGAGTTCATTAAATGATATTGGGACACAGGTACAGAAAGGCTGCAAGTTCAGCAGCAGAAGAAGGGGATTTTATAACCTATTTTATTATCACAAGAAGCTCTTATTCATGGAGGATCCTATGCTCCAGTAAATGCAACCCATATTTTCTTGATATTCTCCCTTTGTTCAGTCCTCTGTGAACCCAACTGTTCTTTGGACACAAAATGGAAAAAGCTCTCCAAGCTCTGTCTTAGATGGTGTTAGAACTTCAGCTCTCTTGAGGAACAAAAATTAAATAGCCACACACAGACTAAAATGGTAACACTGCAAATCAGCCAAAGCTCGTCAGCATGTAACCAAGGCTGCATTGTTCTTCCCTTCCTCGCTGCCAATAATTTTTGGGTCTAAAGATATTCTGCTATAACTCATTTCCTGTGCCTTAGAAATTCTGTCCAGGATGCCAGAATATCTAAATCTGATAATTACTTCCACTGTCCCACTTGGCACAACTCACCATTATCTCTTTAAGCTCCCAATTAAATCTTGCAGCATCACAGTGGAGCAGTGATGCTAACATTGGTTCAGAGCATCACTAAAGTCAAGCAGAATATAGCTTTGCAAGTTCGCTTGGAATGATGCCGTCTTGATGTCAAGGCCACAGCCTCAGTCAAAGGCCATCACTGACTTATACAGCCATTTCTGTCAAGGTTGTTGATAGAAAATATTTATTTGTGCATAGCTGAGACTTGGATTGGTTTTCCAGTGCCATTGGAGTGAAGTGGTTGGAGGAAATAAATGTTTGAAGGTTTTCTAGCCTGCGTGACTGGATCTCTGAGTTGTCAGAAATCTGTTGCAATTCAACTGAGATAAAGCAATCAAGCTTTCATATAGGTATTACTCCTTAATGATGCCCTTCCCCTGCAGCTATTTAATATTTAGTTTCAATTTGCAAGGCTCTTAAATTGAGTCAGCGATACAGAGTAATCCTGGAGCTATCCTGTCTCTAATCCTATAACAATATATTTTGTCATTTCAAAAAATGATCTCTCTCTTTTTCTTCTTTTTTTGTTTGTCCCAAAGGCAAAGTCATGTCATGCTCCAGGAATGTGTCTATTGCAGCCAGAAGAGGAAATCCAACTAACAAAAATGTTATCAGCAATTAACAAAATTGTTTAATGATTTTTTTTCAGTATTTCAGAAAAAAGAAAATAAAACACTAGCTCAGACTAAGTCCATTCAGCTGCATTAGACTCTAGTATACTGCCAATATTCTTTATAATGGAGATTTAGAAGTTAATAGTATTGGAGATTAGAAATTGGTGTCAGTTACAGAACTGTGCAAAGTGATTTCTTTGCATTAAGGCATAACAGCTGAAATGAATAAAATACATTTCGTTCTTATTTTTTTCATTTAACTGTAATTGCAGTTTTGGCATGCTGGCCAGATCTCCTCGTCCTGGCAGGATGGCCCCATTCCTCATTCAAAGGACACCAGGAAAAATTTCAAAAAAGGAATGGATATTATAGTTTATCCTGGAAAAAAAATCCCAAACCAAAACTACCAGTCCCCCTTCCACCTCCTTTGCATGTAGCACAGAAAACTCTGCTTACATAAGCAAACAAATAAAAGGAGACTCTTGGCCTGCCTCGGCACAAGAGCTGAACCTGCTCCTGCCAGCCTCACAGCTGGTGAAGGCTGGTGTCTGCGAGCTGGCCTCAAACGGCCGTGTTATACCCTTGGGGCTGAGGCTGTTGCCTGCCAAAACCATCACCACCGTCCTGAGGGGCTTTGTTGGTAGCAGATTTGGCCCCATGTCTTCCACACATTCAGGAGCTGAACCCCCCTGACTGTCAGCAGGCACAGCTGAACACGCTGGCTCCTCTAGCTGGGTTTGTAGAAACAAATGTCAGCCACCACTCGTGTCCGATGCAAGGGTTCTCAGCCGCTCGTGAAAAGGGAAGCATAAAGGTCTGCCTAGGTATGTTTTCTTGCTCCCCTACAGCACTTCATAGCTATAGCTAAAAATACTACATAAGAACCCTTAAAGTTGCCCAAAAGCTCTTAATTAAAGTTGCTGTGGGGAAAAAAAAAAAAAAAGAAAATCACAGAAAACCCATTGATTAGGTTCAATAGGGCCTTGTTTTTAAAAATGGAATTCGGGGCCCCAGAGTAACCCTTTAAACTGATCTACGTCAAATACCTCAGTGATTCAGCACGGGCCATTCCACATTGAGGATTTATTACAAACTTAAATAAGTAATTTTAATGGACTCTGTGTGTTCACATGTGTGTGAGTGTGCATGCTCGTAAGGGATTATAGTTTTCCAGCTACTAATTTCCTTGCAAATTAAAACATTAATATTTGACACACACTTGAAAGTCCCCCAACAACAAACAAAAGTTAAGCTGAGTTGTTAGCACACAGAGAAAGCACAGAAGACTTGCCAGCATCACTGATTTGAGTTTTATGTAACTAATGGCTTATAAACACTTAATTGGAATCTGTGCAAAAATGTGTTTCTGGGCTGAAACCACCTGCCACGTCCGGCCTCAAATAAATGCTACCTGCTGAGGAGCAGCCTTTGACAAACATGTGGGCAAATCAGTTCCTAGTCCGGCAAAGTGCCACCCAACAGCAGAGTGAGTTCCGCCTCGCTGAGGACTGCAGGGTTTGGATGACAGATAAAAAGAAGCCCGCACCATCACAGATGCAGCTGTGGCCCAGATAGGAGTGTTTTTAGTGGCTGCTTAACAAGGGCTGTCTCTTATCAGGAAAAAAAAGCTATTATGTGCTAGTAATGCCGGGCAGGGCAAGACAACAAAATTACTTTTATTTAGGAAAAATAGTAATGTGGTATGTGAACATTAACCATTAGTGAGTTCTAAACAGGCAAGTAAAGCATGCTTTAGGTGTTACAAATGGTCTTATGCTCAAAAATTGGTTTAAATGCTAATATTCAAGTAAGACACCATCGCACAAAACATAATAGATAAGGGAAGGTCCCTTGCACACATGAGCTGCTTTACACAGGAGCAGTCACAGATGTGACATGGTTTAGTGGTGGACTTGGCAATCCTGGGGGAATGGTTGGTCTTGATGATCTTAAAGGTCTTTTCCAACCTGCTTGATTCACTGATTTATGATTCTATGTGTGCGCAGGGACTGCTGGCAAGGGCCAGATCCTGCATGCTCCGGTTGGACTCCTGACCCTAAGCAGGACCATCCTTGCTTAAGCAGAGGCTCTGGAAAGATTCAAAAGGCCCTCAAGTGAGAATGTGCTTGGAGGACTTGGCCCGGGAGCATACCTTGTACCAGGATGGCCCTGCAGGAGGAAAAGCAGCATCATCCCCTGTGATTTCCTATATCAGACCCATAACAGTGTTACCAGAGAGCCATGTTATAGAGCACTTTCTATCTTGGAGGCATTTGGCATGCTCTGATTACTGATTAGATGCTGCTTTATCTTTGCATTATTCAGTAGGAAAACAAAGACTTTTTTTACAGTGTAGTACATAGCCTTTCTGGGAAGTTTATGAGCAAACTTTGGACATGAGTATGATTTTCAGTAATGATGAAGCTACAGCAAGAGTAAACATGAATAAGGCAGTATTTGATTTATAAACCTGTTTAGACAGAAAAGACAATCCTCAGCTGTGCTGGAGGACAGTCCAGCCCTTGGCCACACCGAGCCCCGGGCGGCAAGCTTTTTTGTTTGTTGCCAAAGAAAACTTCTGCCTGCTCTGGGACGGGCTGCAACCTGGGTTCCTCAGAGAGCAATTCACTGCTAGTGCTGGGAGTGAGCGGCAGAAGGTGGGAATGTGGCAAAGGCTTCTGCTGGAGGTTTGGTGTTCATGGCCTGAAGAAATGCAGATTCAAGTGGAGGGCACTGGGACAAAAGGAAAGAAACTGAGACCTCTGGCCAGCCCCACCTCTGCTTTGAGGATGGCATGAGGCACCAGTCATACAGCCTGACTGGTGTACACCAAATCTTGGGCTATGGGTCCACATGAGAGCAATTCACATCAGACCAGCACTGCAGAAGAATCAAATGTAACCCTACAAACATGATGGCATCAAATCTCCACGTGATTGTCTGCCTGGATTGATGGAGGCACAGCTGCAGCCCAGGGTGGGGAGAGTTTTCCATGCAGGTCAGGGGAAAGGAACACCATCTCTGAGGGCCAGGCAGGAAGGTGAGACTGTGGCAGCCTGGACATAGGTCGGCTTAAGCTTCTCCAGAAGTTCATTCCCTACTCAAACAAGAAATAAGAGTGATCTTAGAGGCATTCTCCTGACACCTGCTTCAGGATGGGATGAAACCGCTCTGGGAGAAAGTGTCTCCCTCCTTTGACCATTAGCTATTTTATGCCAGTTTAAATTTTTTGCTACACTAGTATACGCTTTATTAAACTGCATGTGAATATTGTCAAAACAAAATTTTCACTGACTGAAAAGAAAGAGGTGGTTTACTTCTTGGAATGAAACACCATGGAATTTAAACAATTGGATTTTTGTTCTGATTTGGAGTGGAACAAGCTTGAACACATCAAAATATGTCCCGAAATGGCAATTCCATTTTCTGACCAGCTGTATTGCCAATGCTTGCTATTTCCCTGGAAATACCCAAAATATTTGTTGTATTTTTTAAGATCCAGCATATCTTTTTCCAAAACAAATTTTTCTATCTTAAACGGGTGCAGGGAAGTAGCAAAAAAATATATCCCACCCCTGTGAGTCCAAATCAAGAAAGTTAGGAATCCCTAATTTTACAATCAGTCATTTCTGGGCCAGCCTCTTGGATTTGCAAGGCTTGATGCCTGATTTTGAAATGTTTGCAGTTATTTTCTTCTGACACAGGACCCAGACAGCACCAGTCAGAGGCAAGTCACAGGGTTAGCTCAACAAAACCATCTTCCCCATAGGAATAGAGGCGTAATTAGTGAGCTTGTGAAAATACAGAGGCTGACAGTTATATGGATGTTTTGTATTAGGAAAGCTTGAATTCTTGTGTGCTGTGTGCTCAGAACTTCCTGCATCATATTCCAACTACCAAAACAGCAGATTTCCCATTTTCTGGGTTTCGCTCCAGCAAAGTCATCCTCCCAATAGCTTTTGGGTCAGTCTCTCAGGTGATACACAGCCCTCAAAGGTCTCATGACATGTGGTGCATTTCCATAGCCTGATGGCATATGGCACATGCAAATGAGAGCCAAAAAATTAAGGGAAGGAAGAGGCTTATGGGGCTTTTCCCATCACGAAGGGTGAGCAGGACCCCTGGGGGTGATTCAGAGCCCCATTTGATGGCTATTTGCATAGGTTGCCAAGAGGAAGTGGTGAGACAAGGGAAGGGCTTGGCCATGGTCTCCAGTCTAGAAGGGATAGAGAATGGAGGTGGGAGAGAGGCGGGGGTGGGGTGGCAGCCCTTGCACAGACACCCAGCCTGCAGTGAGTGGACTCCACAGACCACCTCATCTGATCTGTCTCAGGCAATGCTTTTGATCTGGTTGCTCAGGGCATTTTCCACACTGGGAGCATCTTCCCCAGGCCAGGGAGGAGGGAGGCACCAAGGTGGCGTCCAAATCACTGTGCCATGGACTCCAAACCCCTGGCTTGAATTATAAAGTGAGGACTGAGTCCATAAGGCTTTTTCAGATATTATGGCCAGTCTCATGGTAAGAGACCTGGCTTTCACCCAAGAAATGGGAATAACACAACTTGAAAAACCCTTTACAGTTGGGGCTTCATAGAGCGTAAACTTGGGATTATATGTATCAGGCAGTCCAAATGCACGGGCTTGTAATGTGTCTGCTTGGGTCCCAGCTAATCCCAACAGGTGCCATGCAGACATACTGCACATTAAAGATTTGTTGTGGGGATGAGGATAAAAATAGCAAAGGGCTGAGAGAAAAAGTACATTTTAAAAGCTATTCTCCTCCTCACAGAAATGCTGTACTTGCAAACAAAGTTCTCTCCCACACAAGAACCACATGCGCTAATTTTATTTATGTTCATATGCAGTTTGGAGGACAGTCTCAAATACGCTGATCCAGCATTGTTGGATTTAAAGAAATTAATAAAAACAACTCCGAGCAGCTGGTTGAAACAATTATGCTTTTCACAGAAAGCTTTGCAGACTGCACAGAAAGTTATGAAAATAATCCTTTCAATTAGTGTGTGGTCAGTGCACCTGCAAAGGAGACTTGTCCAAGTAAAAGTATCAACTAGTGTCAATGAGAACAATTCATGAATTCATCATGAGGGCCTTTTTCTATTACCACATTTACACAGATGTGAATCCCTGGGGTGCAGACACCAGAAGGGTAACCCTACTGTAATCCAAAGAGCATGAGAAACATGAGTTCAGATCAGGAAAGCTATTAATTTTTGTGTATGTTTGACTTCAGCATCTTTTCCCCTTTTGCACACACTGCATTTAATAATCATATCTATCTACCTTCCCTGCACTGCCCAGCTCTTTAGAAAGAAATAACATATTATTCCTGGTGAAAAATGACATCAGCTAAAGGACTCTAGAAGACCAAAGGGATTTACAGCTCTGTAATTTTATCACCTGTACCATAGCCGTAAATGTACCATCAAGCTGGTAGAATAATACTCGTATTATAGTCTGGTTTTAACCCACTGGTGCTGTGTGCATGCATCATATTATATATTGCCCAGCTGGTCTTCACAGAAGAGTGACATTAGAGGGGGACAAGTGAATAATTTAAAGAAATGGGTTGAAAGTATGGAAAGTCCAGAAGCAAAAATAGCTGAGATGAAAGTGGAAGTTGTGTGGAGCCTTCTTTGTCTTGTTCTTCCACAATTTTCTTTGCAATTATATAAAAAACTCAGATTTCTATAGTAAATAAAGCTTGCACTGGATTATAATTACTCTATAAGTTTACTTTGCAAAATGAAGAAAACTGCTGAGTTTGTAGCTCAATAAACATACAGTAAAGTCCTGAAACAGTACAAAATATTAAGGACAGAGAAGAGGAAGACTAATATTTAGCAGCAGCTTGTGGGCAGGGGACATTATTTTAATTACAATATCTATTTATTGGCTTCTTCTGTCAATAAATAAAGTATAAAATCCTAGTGGTTGTAGCACATAAAGTGAAAGCCAGCAGGGTGTATGTCAAAAAGCCAGGCCACAAAGGGATTGCTCTGCTGTCAAAGACCTGTGCACACTTCGAACATTTAGATAAATACTAATTTATCCAAATTACATTAACAGCTTTTCCCATGGAAAAAACACAATACTGGTAGTGTCAAGGCTTTGTAAAAAGTGCTTTTCTTTACATTTGGCTACTCTTAGCACATTTTCCTTTAAAGTTTTAACTGATAACTAATAAAAATGCCTATTGATGTGGTACATGCTTTCTCTTTTTGTAGTCCATGGAGAAAAACATCAGATAGAGGTATTTATTTGCAATGTGTTCTCCATTGTACACTAAGAACAACGAAAAAACTCTGACTGGGGTTTGCTGCCCTGTAAATTTGGAAGTCGAAGAAGCTCCAGAGCTGCTGGATGTCAGTGACACGCCTGATATTGGAAAACTGACTCCATCTCTACCTCCAGGGAGGAGGCTAGCATGCAGCAGGTCTGCACTGTCCATCTCCTGGTGAGCAGTATGCTTGCTAGACGAAGGGGAGATAAAGGGAATATGTAAACAACAAGACCTGTTTGGAGCTGTTAAATGGTATGTAGAAAGCACTGAATGGAAACAATATGGTGGAGCGAACATCTCCTTCAAGACTCCAGGGAAGTTAATGTGTCTCCATCAGCATGGAGGAGACTGGATTTCAGTACCTGCTGGTCAAACCAGGAAAGTGAGATAATAAAAGTTTGTCTGGCTTGATCTGGAGAAAGCGTTTTGCCTTCAGTCAGTAGGATTCAGGGGTGTTAATGAGGACAGGGTTTGGTCCAAGAGTTTTATTTCCCCACTTGTCTATTGCTGGAAAAGAGGCTGAGTTTCACAGTGCTTTGTCCCTGGAGAAGTCATTTGCACCTGTGCAACATGTAGGCAGCCCTGCCAAATCGCAGGGAGAAGTGTCAGCGATGCCAAACGGGCCTTGCAGATTTCTTATTTAGCGATCACATTTTAGCGCGTTTTCCCTTCTCTCCAATGTGTCTATTCAGCTCATTTGAAAGAGTTGCTCCGCAGCGTTTGAAAGCGGTCTTGCACAGTTGCAGAAGCACACAGTCCTGCAACTGCTGAGAGCAGAGCTCACCAGAGGAGCCAAATGACATCATCCACTTCAAATGCATGTTGGTAAGCAATTTCTTGTGGATCTCAACACAGGATGAGCTACAAGGGGTTTAACCCGTCCTCCTCCTTCCCCAAGATTGCTGCTAAGACTCAGGCCATAGGGGAAATGGTGAGTGCTTCCAGACTGTTAATCACCGTGTGTTTACAGACTTGGAAACCAGAATTAAAGACCCTTGGAATCCCAAGCCTCGGCATTTCTAGGCTTGGTATTGTTTTGTCCCTGGAGCAGTTGCTTACATCTGTGCAGAAACCTGCCACGATGATTTGGCAGGGCTTTACAGCCCTGCTGCACAGGTGCAAATGGCTGCTGGGGAGCATCGGGAGGAACCAAACCCTCTGTACCCCTGCCAAGGGGAAGGCGATCGCAGCCGCGTGAGATGCAAGCTGAAAGAGCTGTTCCATACGTGACCTCCTTTCATCACCCTTTTGCGGCCATGTCAGAAAGCTGACTGCTGGGCTGAGATAGCTTTACAGCTTTCCTTTACAGCTGGTTGGAAGGGTTTGGGGTTTTTTTACTCTTTTTTTTATTAACTGAAATGAAGAACCATTGAAATCTACACTTTTCCAGAGGAGATTTGACAAACAGATTTTTTAAATATATCACTTCATTTTACTTCAGCACTGAAAAAAACACCAGCTGATCCTATTGTCTGACATCTAGTCTCTTTTCAAAATTCAAATTAGAAATAGTATTTTAATTAGTATTATTTATTATGATGGTAAAATACAATATTTTGAACATACTGAAATGTTTAAATAACTCAAGACAACAGAGGCTATCTGTTTGAGGGTAAAGCTGACACTTTTACCCATGGGCTCTCCTGACTACCCATGGAGCTGCACTGCTCCAGAGGAAACTTCCCTTACTTCTGAAAAGTCCTGGGAAAACAAAAGTAGCCTTACCCATTTTCTTCATTTATCTCTACAGAATTAATCCTTTTGTTTGTATAGATGGATTCTGTAAGTATTCAATACAGCAACTTGCCAGACATGAAAATTCATGTCATTCTGATGCTTCAGTGGTGCAGCCCTGTGCTGAATGTGACCTTACCTCACAAACAGTTTTTGGAGCCCTGAAACGGCACCATTTGGTGAATACCGTGAATCCTGCTCAGCTCCAGTCACAGGGTGTTTTCCCTGGGCTCTGGAGGGGCTGCAGCTAGTCTATGGCTAGACACAGGAGGCAGGCAGGGCATGCCATGCTCCTCCATTGCTGATGGGCACAACACAGCGGCCAGACTGTCAGCATCACTCTCTGCAGCTGCAGCACAGCTGTGTCTCACCCTGGGTGTACTGGAGCAAGGGTCCACCTCCTCCCCGCTGCCAGCATCCCTCTCCACTGGGTGGGCAAAGGGAACTTGGTTCAGTTTGCTGTAACAGAGGTAGGAGGCTGCAGCAACTCCCTGCTTTAGGAAGGGGCCACAGGTCAGGTCCTGCAGCTGCTGTAAACAGTCACAGCACTATTTAATTCAATGCAGCCTTTATGTACATCAGCTGATCTGGCCCCACTTCTCCTGTTTTCCTGTGCTTGGTTCCTTTAAGATGGATTTTTATAGCCTTGTAAAACACCACTGTATATTCCTGTATAGGCTAGTAAAGATATAAGAACCATGCGATTCTGCAGTTGTTATTACAGCAGTGCCTGAAAAGGGACCCCAGTGTGCCAGGCGCTGTGTGACTCTCTGAGTGATGGGGAGTTAATGTCCAAAATAGGCAGGGCAAGCAGTGGGGAGAGAGTGGATAGGATGGGAACAGACGAGGTTGTCCCAGCCAGGAGAGGAGAGATGAGGCAGCAGGAGCAGAGGACCAAAAGGAATGAAGAGCCTTGAGCCAGAGGGGGACATGGTGTTTGGAGCAAACAGCAGCAAAAGGCTCAATATGACCAGTGGAAACTGCAAAATATTCTGACAACTGACTTAGCTGCTCCTGCAGCTGTTCTGCCTGTGCCTGCCTTTGCTGGGCTCCTTCCTGCCTTTCCCTTCCCAAAGGCCAGGCAGCCCAGGGCAATGGTGGTTGGAATGGGGGAAGAGCAGTGGGTCCAGCCACTGAAGGGAGGACAATGGCTCTTCAGAGACCCAAATTTCCTCCTTCTCCTTTTCTGCCCTCTTAACCACCCTTTAATGCAGTTTGGAGCTCCCCAGCCACCTGAGCTACATACTAGAAACAAATCCTGGCAGAAGTCTTGGTTACTGTGTGCAAGTTTGACCCACATCCCTTACTGAGAAAAACCTTTTTTCTACCCAGAAGAGGAGGAGAACATGCTGTAAAACAACCACCCTACCTCCACGTCCACCAGGATTGTGGAGGAGGAAAGGGACACGTGCCATATGCAGTGGAGAGAACAAGATAGGATTTCACATGTACTGCAGGTATTACTTCTGTAACTTTGCAGAGGAACTTCCCTGTAAGTCACACTGATGTTCCTCTGATGTGTACTCTCAACCCTTCAGATCTGTTACTTCAAATACGTTTTTATCCTGACTTTTATCAAGAAGCAGAGGGTCTTATTTTTTAATTTTATATCTCTTTGAATTGGTATTAGATCTTCAGGACCTAGTAAATGCAGTACGTAGGAGGCATGGGGAGAGTTGATAAACCACACAAAACTTCATCCAGGTATTACCATGTTACAAACTCAGGAAGGCATCACCACCTTGGGGACACACCTGAGCACGGAATTTCACCACCATATGTGACCAAAACACAGCTGTGTCCAGTCCTAGGACATTTCCTTCAGAAGAGAGGGAGGGTTCCCCGTTGGCTTGCGATGACTGAGGAAAGGTGACCAACCCAGCAAGACCACAGATGACAGATATGAAGAAATTTGAGAAAGAAACACATATCAAATGCAGAGGACCTGTTTGGGAATGAAGATTGCTTGTGAATATGGGAGGATTAAAGGCAGTGGCGGGGGGGGGGGGGGGGGGGGGGGGGGGGAGGGGGGGGGGGGGTGGCGGGGGGGAGAGACAATAGGAATGCAAACAATGCAAATAAAGAGAAAACAAGAAAAGAAAATAGCATAGGCAAAGCAAACAGTTCTGCTATACAGCAGACTTCTAATTGCTCAATGATAATCAGTGATTACTCCAGGTACTGCACCTAGAACCTCAGATTTGAATCTGAGAAAGGTCAGGAACATCAGGGAAGGGACAAATCACAGGGCAGACAGAAGAAATTGTGGTATAAAGTGAAAAGATGCTTGCTTCTTTTGGCAAAACATGTTCAAAAGCCTCAGGGTGGGAGATTTCTACATGGATCAGTGCTGGTGGAACATGGGAGGATCATTCCAGCACAGCTACTGACTTTTCTGGACTCCTTCAGTTTGGAGGTGGTTCACTGTTCATGGACAAACATTCTTTGGCATAGTAACCTGTATCTTACTCTCCATCAGCCCTTAGGAGTACAGCCTGCACAATCTCTACCTGCTGATAGTCTTTCCTTTACAGCCTCTTTTCTTGGCAAGAGAGGAAAAGGAGAGCCAGGGTTCAGAGGACAGGCAGAGCAAAGCCAGCATGTAAGTGGCAGGGCCATCACTGCCTATCACAGGTGCTGAAGCGCTCACTTGGTGGTGTCATCCTGGACTCTCTGAAACAGCAATGTCTGAAGGAGCTGCTCCTCCATTACTCCTATTTCAATCTTTGACCAGTTTAACCATTTTGTTTATTCTAGGCAACTACCTGTTTCATCTATGCTGCATGCTTCCAGGCTAAGTGTTGGAGGTCACAACAGGATGAAAAACAAAGCAGCGAGTGAAGGACGATATATGTGGGGAAGGATGATTTCAATTTATACCTTCTTCAGTTGGGATGTACATTTTGATGGTAAACAAAGGGTGTAGAATAAAAGACAGGTGGTTGTATTTAGCCCAAGCCGTTTACTAACTTCATGCATTTTCCTGTTTCCCCCCTGGCATCTCAAGCATATTCCACCAGGGACATCTACAGCTTGTCAATCATCTAATGAATTTATTTGAATAAACATCTTATGTCAACCTGAGAATCAAAAGAAAAGGGTCCTAGCTCAAGAGAATAAAGTGCAGAAAATACGTAGAGGAGCTTTCAACAGTAGTAAAAATCAGCTCACTTGAACAAAATTGTAAGGCTCCAATAATAGACCTTGATGACAAGCAGAATTAAATAAAACATGAGTGATGAAACCCTGTAATGTTTATGGTGAGGTAGTCCAGACAGCTGATTATTAACTGTTACCAAAACAGTGTCTTGGCAGTGGATATGCAGTAACCAGGATGGAGACTGGTAGCTCGTTTAAATTATTGGTAAAGATCTGTTATATGTTTCAAAGAATCCTTCTAACACAATGAAATAATAGCATGAAATCAGTAATTATATGTGTGAGGGAATAGTGTCTGACAGATTGTATTCAGAGGAGGGAAAGGAGTTATTTCCTGTTTCGTTCTGACTTGCTATCATATTGCTGTGTCTAGTTTCACAGCAAATACCTAAGGAGTAGGTTTGGGGCTCATGTGTTGTTTTTAGCTAAGCAGCCATGCACATACCATGTCACACCAGGCCTGAGAAAGCAAAAAAAAGATGATTTTTTTGCTCCCTGACACACCTGGAAATAAAACGTCAGAGATCCCTAGATGTAACTCGCTGACTGGCTCCAGTCTGACTGAGGCGCCCAAATCCAGTCTCTCCTTTGGCCAGGAGCAGTGACGCCTGCCAGGCTCAGGACTAAGTACCAAAGTAACCTTTTGGGACCAGGAACACCTACATCTGAGGTGCAGGCGCAACCCATTAAAGCCTCGATCTACTAGAACGAACTGTTTCTGACCCATCACAGATCCCAAGCACCGTCACTGCCTGTTGCAGGGGACCGCTGTTTATGTCCCTTACTGACAGGCTGTTGGGAGACACATAGAAATTTCCAGGACTTGTCACCTTGCTACAAAACAGTGCTTGTCTCACACGTGTGCTGCACAAGTGCCTTAAGTACCCCATTGCCTTAGCCTTCATAATGCTCGGGGCCTGCATTCTGCAGCTCCAAAGCTTTTTCCTGGAGCTGATGAGGCAGTGTTTTCCAGACTCTCTTTGGCAGTACTTTTCTTTAATTGTTTTTATGCTGTTGTTGTTCTGCTGTTATTTTCATCGGCCTGCACCTGCAAATCCTGGCAGCATTGTCAAGATGAGGCCTCATGGGAAGCAGTTCCCACTGCTGTGGGAATTAACCTCCTCTCCCTGCTTGCTGTCTTTCTTGGTTTGTACATTGTAGTTTATATTAGAGAAAAACAAATATAGTACACAGCAAAGTTAATAATAATGATGATGATAACGACCACATCAATAATATACAATAATAATAAGCGATAATAATAAAAAATGCTCAGTAAATGCTGTCCAATAATATCTATACAAAGAAACTTCATGACCTGTCAATGTGAAACATTTGCACTTGATTAGCATACTCCAATCAGCACAGGCTTAGTGGTCTCTTCTTCAAAAAACAAGAGTGCAAGGTCATGTAGCCAAATTGCAACTTTATCCTTGATCCTTAACTTCATTCTGAAGCTTCATAGCTCCTACCCAAGTGCAATGTACAGTCCCAAATTAATTAAAATTGGCTTGCTCAAGTACTTCAACATCTGTCACCAAGATTTTTTAGTACATCACCCTGGCATCACCTCCACTCAATCCTGAAGCAAAAGACATACAGTAAGGGTTGCAAACCTAAGTAGCCCTTATTAGATCCAGTTGTAAAGCTTGCTTCCCACTTTAATCCAAGAGCCAAACCTGTTATACAAGATAGCACAGCTGTCTTTGGAAAAGAACAGCGAGCTCTGTCTGTTTTCAATACACAGATATATGGCCCCATCATATTAGTCCCACGCTTGAATACAAGACCTCTCCAAAAGCCGTAAATCATCTTCATGTTGTCCTAGACCCCATGCTTAATCCTAGTTTTTGCTGCAAACCCAGTGCTGGGCATTTTTGCTAGATTACAAGGGCTTATTGATCCAGTTTTAGTGTTGTAGCTGAAATGGAGCATCTAGCTGTGACCAGTTTTGGGTCTGACAGACTCATTGGTCACTCCACAGTCATATCACAGCGGGTAGTAGGACCAGGCTTCAGTTTCTGTGTAGATTTGGGTTAGAGTCAGACTTTCACTCTTCATAAAACAAGGAATCTGAATTGTTGCTGAATCAAGGTGGTACTTTTAAGATAGGTTTAGGGGTATCCATCTTCTATACTTAGATGTAGTCTGACAGTCATCACTGGCCTACTCTTAGGTATGCATTTAGAATTGGGTTTCATTTGTAGGTGAGATCAGGGTTTGACTGGCATGGGACATTTGTCCTCAGTTACTGCTCGAATCAGAAATAACTACCAAGCTATTTTAATACCTTTTGCAACAAGTGCCAAAGAGTCTATGGTTATTTTGGTGTCTGGCAGGGTTTCCTGAATGAATTTAAGAATGAAGACTTCTCAGATTTAAACCATGTTTTTCCAGTTAAAATCCTACCTCCTGCCATCACTGGGTCTATTAGATGTTGGTTTGCATTCCTCACATTCAATCCGTTTCCTATTTGAGCAATCCACCTGGCTCAGTTGACTGGCAAACTTTCACACCACCCTGTGCAAACAGCACTCCTTTCACACATGTGGTGCAAAACCACAGCCTGAACCCACACTCGTTCTCAGTCTGTCCCTGCATTCACCTGTGTGATTCGCAACTGCAGCTAGACCTTTTGCTGAGTGTGTGCTGAGTGGCATCTTTGCACCAGTGTTCGAGCTCATGCAAGATACATTGTGGATTTGTACTTTACCAGAAAGCATGTTCTGGTTTTAATATTATTTTTGTGCAGACAGTGTAGGTTTCATGGAGTGGAAAGCGAGGCACCCATTTTTCCACGTTTCTCGCACTGCCTCTGATACTACTGCAGATCTCCAGCAACAAGTGTGAGCTGGGGGTTGCTTTAGCCCAGGGCAGAACTCTTCTGGCCCTCACCTCTGCGGGACTGCAGTGTGCACCCCTGCTTTCCAGACCATGCTATCACCAAACAATGCCTCTGCCTCCTATCCTCATGGCCTTCATTTTTCCTGTTTCTCAAGATGCCTCCAAAGTAATTTGCCAGCCTATCACCTTACTGGTGAGAAGGGCTGGTGAGAAGTTTTAGTCCACTGATATTCCTATATTCAAAAGTATTCAAATGGCACTGAAAGACTTCTCCAGCAGAGTGTAAGTACAGGCCAAATTCACATCAAATTGATCACTGTATGACAATAGCAGTGTCACGTGCACCCAGCTTTCATTAAGTGGTAGGAAGAATTACCTAATTCACAATATATGTTTTCTCATTGCTAACAGGGAGCCCAATTTATGTTCCTTTGCTTGTACAGTCTGTGTTACCAGAGACCCCCCAGTGGTCCCCTGGTCCACAGCTGCCTATCATTTATTCTATACATAAAGTATGAATTAGCGTTCTACTCCAATTTTAAAGCTGTTCATCATTACAATAAATTGGACGAATAAACAACATATTGGACAAACTCATGCCTTTAAAAATTATTGTTAGGTACCATAGGGTTGAGTCTTCTTGGTCCTCTTGGTTTTTCTGTGTCTTGTTTTGTTGTTTTGATCTTTGCCATAGGTCCCTTCTTTCCTTATTTAATACCCCTCCCCACTCTCAAAGGGCTCAGTTTTCCTCACCCCAGAAAGCAAAGGACAAGACATCAAATCCAGATCTCTTGGAAAACAGCATAATGTACAAACCACAGGAGCAACGGATGTTTTGAGAGCATCTCTTCAATGTCAACTTTGTCCCCTGCTTTGATGCTTTCCCATACGCTCTCTCGAAACACAGTGAATCTCTGTTAAAGGTTCTACCTTCTCATTTTATCCTGAGTAAAAGGCAGATCCTGTAGTCTTGTAAAAGTTAGTAGTACAGGATAATAGAAAAAGTATGGAGAAGGTTTTCAAGCTAGAGAAGAAATTAGAGTTGACAACCAACATGCCACCCACTTCCTATTAAAAGATAGTGGTTATTTCCTAAAGCCCGGAGGATTAAATCCTAGCATTACCTTTTATATCAGCTTTAACAAACATCACCCACAAATCACAAACAGATCTTCAGACAAATTAGACTAATGCCCTGTGAAAATTACAAACACTGCTTCTTTCAAAGTTAAGAAATTGTCACGGCACGAGGAAGGCTGCACTTCTTTCTGTTCACTCACATCCCCTTAATTTTTTTCCTGTTTGATGTAATCCTTGTCAGGTTGTCAGAAAACATTTCCACAGTCAGCACTGGAGATAAGGCAAAAGCCACTTCAAAAAATTACTGAGCCTGGCCAAAAGAACCACAGGTTGAACTACCAGGTCCCCAGGGCAGGAATGATCCCCTCACTGCTAGACTGAAGTACATTTTTAAGAAGGAGCATCCTCCACCTGCTGCTGGGCACCCAAAGGCTGTACCAGCATATGGACCAAAGCCTTTTCTTTGCTTTAAGAGCAAATGGCTGCCATGTCTTACATGCATGCAAGAGGTACTCTTGTCTCTCCCCAGAGAGGGAGAGATATATTATACCTGCTGCTGAGTGGGAGCAGTCCTTGGGCCCCCTTGTAAGAAAGGCTTGATGCCACCTGGGAGAATCCTATGCCATTGCTCAAGGCCATGTTTGCTTTATCATTAGAGGTGAAGCCCAAAAGCTCAGCCCTAACCACTGATGAAGATAACCAAACAGGACTGGAAAATCCGGACTCTGCCTCCTACCATCCTTTTTAAGAAGACCAAAGCCAGCCCAGCCAGGCTGGCAGGAGTATTGCCCCAGGGAACACCTCTGACTCCTGCTTCTCAACACCAAAGTGCTTGTAAAGAAGCCTTGAGGTGTCAGGGTACCCAGAACTGCCAATGTAGGCAGAAAAGAGACTCATTTTGTCAGTATGACTTCTTATCCAAAAGCCTTCAAAAGTACCCATCTCTAATTACCACAGGGAGATGTCCCCCGTTGGCCGAGAAGTTACCTTCACAAAGCTGTCAGTGAAGTAACTACTGCTGAATGAATACGTGGAAGCAGCACAGCACTATTTTTTGAAACCATACTGCAATGGCAGGCTGACGCCTGATGCTGCCTTATGCATTGGTACCACGCTCCAGAACCCCTCTGCCTGTAAAATATTTTGCAAAAGGCTCCCAGTGGGATGAGGATATAAAATCTGAATAAAAGATGGGAAGAATCATAAATAGGAGGGTAGGTCAGACGCCGAAGCATATTGAGGCTGGTGACAAAGTGACTGTTCCCATGTGTAAGCACAACTCTCTGTAGCACAGCTAGCTTCCAGCTTTGTTCAAATGGTGGAAAGTCTCAGAATGGCATCATCTCAGCCTTGAGAAATTTGGGACATGCTGTACTTGGTGAGCAGCACCTGGAATTAATTGGCGATCACCCACAGTGTAAAGGCAGGGATGGCCTGGGAATTGTTTCCCACTAGTGCAACTCCAAGATGCAAGTTCTCTTTCTGAGTCTCCAAAGAAGCAGCTGCATTAACTCGCTCCAGCAGAGATGCTGTGGAGATGATACATAAAGGCATGTCATGGCAATATGTTCATCTCTTGCTATGCCAGCTTTGAGAAGCACCATGCTTTGAAAAGCCACTGGCTGTGAAATTGGAATCACCCCTTTGGCCAAAAACAGAGGGTTAGCAGTAAGATGAGGCTATTCCTCTCTTACCCGCCATATGGTCTCTAGCTGTTTTGCAGGAATGTTGAAAGAATTGACCTGAGCTCAGACTCAAAGGTCATGATCCAAAGCTTATAGAGGTTGTCCGTGAATTTTGACTAGGTTTTGGAGTAGGCAGTTCTACTCAGCCTTACTGCGATTTGTTGACAGAAATGGCATGACTATGCTGAGCTTGTGATGTGCTTCTAGAGGCCGGGATTAAACAAGGAATAAAGAAACTTTAGGAACAAGTAAATTCTAGGTGTGGTTTTCATTTTCTTGTGCAGGAATTTGCCAAAGTATGTGAGCTGCTTCATCCAAAAAAAGGGCTTGGCTGACCCTTTCAGGCCAGCAGACCTCCTCCTGATGAGGCAGTGGCAGTGATTTTAGAGGCTGAAAGAAACTTGTAAACAGAAAAATGATAGACTAATTGTTCACAAATTGTCTGTCTATTTATCTCTGGATATGCCCTGTAGCATAAATTCTTATATTGTTTCCAAATACACCTATTATAATTCTAACTAAGGGGATATGTAATTTTTTCTGGACAAGGAAACAATAATTTCCTACTGCTTTTTTTATTTTTTTTCAGGAATATAATGTGAAAGATTTTTCTGTTTCTCTTCCCTGCCTTTTCCTGCTCTGTCACACCCTGCCCTTCTTTTCTTCTTGTACTTCATACTATTTCAATAAATGATTCTGTAAACAGCATCTCTCTATGTCAGTCAGGGACACCTGAATTCCAGAAGATCCCTGTCTTGACAGGAAAAGGATGCAGAACAGGTATTGTAGAGCAGCTTTCCCACCATATGAGGAGTCTGTTCTACATAAGTTGTTTCTCTTTGTCCAGATTTCTCTCAAAGTGGGACCAGGATTTAGCCAGATTCTTGCTAACTGAGGAAATTGAACTTTAGAGCTGAAAACCATGTTTAGGTGTCTCTTTCATACTGCAGCAACCAAAAGTGGGGACACATGCACAAAGAAGCTTTCCATTTCTTTCTTTGAAATGCCTTTCTAATCAAAGCCATGCTTTGGGGTATTTTACTTACACAACTTGAGGTTTTTAACCCTTTGAAATATATCAGAGTGGAAAAGAGGGAACATTTGAGTTTTCCTAACTTTTTCCTTCTCTTCATGTTTTCTTAGTTACATCACTGGTGTTCTTTTAAAGTGGTTTGCTCAGTGAAACATTTTTTTCCCCAAATTCTTTTGTTTTTAAAAAACAGCCTTTTTTTTCTAACATCCTCCCCTTCTATTTTTTTTTCACTACTTTGCATGAACAGGGATAAAGACTTTGCAGAAGGATTGAAACTCTCTGTCACAGCCATACAAGCAAAAGGGACCACATGAGTGAAATGGACTGGAACCTGGAACATCCTTTTCATGCTGGCATAGTTAGAACTGGTCTCAAAAGAAAGGCTTTTCATCACTAAAGTAAGCAAGGCAGATGGAATAAGCTCAGGAATCTCACCATCTTCTTAGTGGTGCCAGTTTCACTTAGTTAGTCCTTAAAGTAGAACCACATATTAGCAACTTTGATTTTTCTTCCATTTCCCTGTCCATAATTTGTGGCTGAGAACTTCTTGCCAGACCCACAAAGGTATTTAGGTGCCCAGTTCCTATATAAGTGTCCAACTTGACAATGTGAAATCAAAACCTTTCAAATCCCACCTAGGTATATCCTTCCTTTCCTGTGTTGTTGTGAACAGCATTTGGCTTTTATGGCATATATTTTTCAGAAGAGGATAAAACATTTTATCGCTTATGAAAATGTGGTTACAATTTGTATTCAGCTCTATAGAATATTACTTGGAGGTGTAACTCTTACCATGCCATTTTCTGAATAGTCTATTTACTAAGTGTTAATGTGAGTCTCAGCAGGGTGCAGTTAGTAAACTTATGGGTGTTTAGAAGTATTACATTAAAGGTTGTATTAAATGCCTGATCCTGCAATTAGAAAACATGCAACTAATGCTTACACATACAAAATGTCTCTATTGTCAAAGCTATTTGGATGCAGCTTTGGTTTGGGGACAATTAGGTTGTCGCTGCCTTTTTCAGACTCTCCACACTGCTTCCACAGACAGAAAAGGGTTGTGGTGGGCATTGGCTGGACCCACTGCATTGAGAGCAGGCTGAGCACAAACAAGCTCCCATCCTTGTCCTGTCCCCCTTGTGACTATTCTGGCTCTGAATCCAGCTTCGGTGTCTTGGTGACACCTCAGGATAGCTCCATCCTGAAGGCATGACAACCTTCAACACATTTCTCCCCATAATGTGACCAATACACTGTGTTTTGTTATCTCTGCTTTATAGGCAATGTATAGGAAGATTCTCAATATGGTTATACAGTATAGCAGTCAGCCCAGCACATATATATACACGTATGCATGTACATGCATATACATATGTTTATGGGCAAGTGCCAATACACACGTATGTACTCACACAGGTATAGATATACATACATCTATGTATGCACCTGTGCACACCTTGATATATACAGAAAAACAAAGTTGGTTTAAACTACCTAGATTTAGTTCTGTTACAGTGCTCAGCAGAAGAGTTTGAGATGATTTATCACACATGGAGTGCCCACACTGCCATTGCTCTGGCTGCTTCTGTAACTGTGCTCTTAATCCCAGATTCACCATGTCTAATTTATACCACCTGAAAATGAGGAGTCCAGTCTTAGACTGAGATGAGTTACTCTCTTTCTATTTAACTTGCAGAGGAAACCTAGACCCTAGCTTAGACATCTGAGCTTCTGGTTGCTGCAGCTGGGTGAGAAGAGTCCTATTCCCAATGGCATCTCTGAGATCTCACTGGAAATCTTTGCTGAAACTGGACTGGAACCAGGATTCCCAAGTGCAAGCTAGCAGCCAAGCCCTTGAACCAGCTTTTCTTCAACATAGTGTGCACCTGCAAGTTTCAAACTGTAATCATTCTTCATATGAGTGGAATTCCCAATTTTCTTAATTTAGGCCTGAGATTTGTTTTAAATTAATTTTAATCCATGGTCCTGCAACAGTTTGTCTCAATCTGTAATGCTGTAAATAATCAATTCTAAAAAAATCCAAAACATAAAAATTTGTTCTTCAAGTTTATATGACCTTAAGTTCCTGAATTATCCCAGAATCAGTCTTTAGCATATCTTGATTATACTGCTTCATGATGCATACATATAAAGACTATACATAAAGCCTGTCTGTGCTCTTTATTCTATCAGCTAAACTACTACAGAGAATGAATAGAAAAATCTGACCATAGCCAATTTCTTTGCACTAATTTGTCATTATCTTTTATGTAAACATTCTCAATATGCATCACACCTGTTGGCTTCATAGGCTGGAATCTGCAATTACGAGTAGTGACAAATAAACCAAACTGCTGTTTTATTTCACTGACCCCCTTTTTCCGAAATGCTATTTTACAGGTTCCAGCATTATTGTCTGTGGGTGACACAAAGCAAACAAGAACTCGCACATCATCATGGACATAGGGTGTTCTTTATCTCAGGTGTAACATCTTTGCAGTGTCACAAGTCATTTGCTGTCCCAGCTCTCCTCAGAGAGAGAGCCTGCAGATGGCGAACATGCAGAAGGGGTGCACGAAAGGGTGACAGCATTAAGGTGAGAGGAAAGGCTGACAGTAAGGATCTTCCAGCAGAGTAAATATCTAAAATAAGTATTATGGGGAGATGAAAAGGATATTGCAGAACAGCATTTGTAAAATGGTATGTTTTTAATTAAAATTATAATTGAGGAAATAGTTTTTCTTTCAGAAATGTCGGCATTTACTAAGACAGCGTCAGGAGAGAGTCAGTGCTGGGAATGTCTACATTTTGCTTGGGATTGAAGTTAATCCTGTATCAGAGCTAAATTTAACATTTTATTGATGGGGGGAAGCAGCAAAGAAGAAAAACTACAAGGCTTTGATCTTTCATAACGTTTCCTTGTGCACTGTACTACCTGTCGAAACCATGAAAACTTGTATTTTTAATTGGAAGAAGGACAGAATGTGCTGTGTTCATATGTGATGGCATTTTGTGGGAATTAGGGATTTGTGGTTCAATGTGTTTGTACCTATTTCTACGGATGGCATCAGCTGCTCCTTTGCTGGTGCAGCACTGAAAAGGGGTCTTCACCAGTGAAGAGCTCTGTTCTCAGGGCACTGCATGTCCCTCTTCTTACCCCACCATCACTACAAAACGATTTTGTGAGCTGAAAACAAGCCTGTCCCCAACATGGGGCAAGGATGTGAGCAGACATGTTGGTCTCAGCAGAAATGCACAGAATCCGGGCTATATCTTAGTGGATGCAAGACACTGTGTCAAGGAGACTTGCTTGGATAAAACTATGGATATAATTATAAACAAAAAAAAACCCCAAAACCAAAATAAAATGAACTCATTTACAGTAACTGGGGAATTGCAAAGTGCAATATTTTCCAGACTTCAGGCTAGGAAAATGTGTTGCTTCTTATTCCCCCTGAAATCTCCAGGGACATCAAGAGGATCAGCAGAAAGCAGCCTGGTTTTGTCACAAAACAAGTGGAAAAGGTTCCTTGTAGGCAATGTCTCCAAGCCTTGGGAGTATTTCTCAAGACAGGTAGCAAAGCATACAACAGACCAATTAGTTCTCATAGCAAAAGCCCAGAGGGTGCCTCAGGGTGTGTGATACCATCTTCCTTCTGATTTCCTAACTAGCATTACTTGGGATAGATGTTTATTTAATTTGTCTTTTAATAATGGTGGGCAAATGCCAGTAAAATGAACAGATACTGAATATCAGGCATACGTAACTATTTGGAAATACCGTCAGAAGATTTTTATTATTTAGGCAATAATATAAGGGTGAATTAAATTCTGCCTTTGCTATCAAAGAAGATTTAATCATATCTGCGTGGATAAATCCAATAGGATATCCACTATCTCTGCAGGTGCAAAAGTATTCACAGTGCAGACAGAAAAAAAAAGCCATAGGTTTTCATGATTGATCTCCCTGTAAACAAACTGGAAAATAAAGCTACTGTAGTGACCTTGGGATTTCCACCTATAGACATTTTATAAATATTTGGTGATACCTAAAATATATTTTGAACATGTGTTTATTATAATATACTATACTAAAATGAAAAACAGAATAAACTCCAATTACTTCCTAAACATTTTGCCTGATAAATCTGGAACATGTTAAAAATATTTTGGGAATAATTGAAACATTTCACACATACAACATTGATGCAGCATTCTTTTTTATATCTAAACCATCTGTGTGCTACCCGGTGCTTCTCATATGGGCACTGTGAGAGGACCCCGCTGATATGCTGGGAATTGATCTGGCAGAGAAAACATTTGACCAGTATAACCACATAGGTCACCATTTATTAGCCAAGGCAGCATGTCACAGCACACAGGCAGGTATCCAACATGAAACCCGCCTCAGAAAGCTGCAACCCCTACTGTTTTCCCCTGGAACCTAATACAGAAAACATGACTTGAGGGAAGATCCAGCAGAGGACTTGCATGATCTTCTGCTGTTTCATGGAAATGCATTTGGAAGTTATTTTCTGGGGTAATCCATCATGAGACAATCACGGAATAAACACGTCTTATATAAAGGTCCTGATCCTTTAACTACGCCTCCCTTGGTTTCTCTATCCACTCCAGTGGCCGCTACAACAGGAATCCTACTTCTGCCTTACACAGACAGAATATCTCTTTCCCATTCCCAGATCTCATCTCTGTTTTCCAATGATCATATTAGCCTTTTTAACCACAAAACTATTTTAAGAATTCATGGACAGTTGATTATTTATGACAATCCCCAAAGTCCTTTTCATGCCTCCCGCCATGATGCAGTGCCCTGTCCTGTAAACAGAATTTATACACTTTTGTTCCTAAATATTAACCTGTGTTTGGCTTCATTTGGTTGAACGCAGCTTATGAAGTGAACCAGACCACCTTCACATATGAGAGACTCCCAGACTGTGTGAACTGAAAAAGATATTAGCAATCATTTATGTGATATTCGTGATTTAAATATAGATTGTGTTGGGTGGAAAGGGGAATGGAGTGGTTTCCACCCACTGATAATTGCCCATAAAGTATCTATGTTGAAATCTGGTAGATGCTTTAAAAAATGCTATTTTTTGTATTTTAGATAACTGATTTATCAGACTTTCAATCTCAAAATGATTTTTCTACAAATGAAGGTAGAATGATTTGACAAGCTCCAGCTTTCCTGAAGTCATAGTAATCAGCACAGATTTTTACCTCTGCCTTCAGTATCAGCCATTTTCTATATGCCATTTTCTATGACAGCTAGCCTAGCCAGCTTACAATTATTTGGGTTGTCCCTCTCACTTTTTTTGCGTACGGATACAGCATTCGCTACCTGCCTAGAGAAAGAGTACGTTCCTCAGCTGCTGCCTTAAGAAGTCTTGGGGACATTTAATCCAGCCTTGCTGAATCAAACAGATCTGAGCTGACTTGCATTCTCCCAATTTACTGTTAGACCAGAAAACATTTCATCAGCATCATATGATACTCATACTTCCTCCAGCTTTGATCCACCAGAACAGAAATACCTATTGAATGCATCTGTCTCATAATGTCTCATTACTAGGAGTTTAACCATCAACATTTAGTAATGGACTCACAGAAGCTCCTTTCATTCCTCATGTGTATTTGTAGAAGGCATTTCTTGTCTTACTTGGGGTTTACCCTTTTTTTCCCCATGCAGTGTATGGAGGGAGAAGCAGCTGGTTGGTACAGCCTAAGGTGAATAAAAGCTCACATTGGGAAAGCTCTGAGGAGGCAGAGTTGATATGAACCAGGCTTGGAGAAAAACACTCAAACACCCGGGAGCTCCTTCCGTGGACAATCTTCTGGAGAAAAGTTTGGACGGAGCTGTCAGGAGCCAGTGCCAATCATAAGGCTCCTGTAACAAACATTTTAAAATAGCTCTTTCTCCCTTGTGAGCTGACCCAGAACTTTCACACCTGATCACACTACCTGACCCAGGGCATAAGGCTTTCTGTGCTCCAAGCACTGCTTGTAGGAGCAAGCCTCCTACAGGGCTGCTGCTTATGGTGGTGAAGTCCCAACATCAGCAGAAGAATGTTAATGCAAGAGAATGTCATTGCCTTAAAAAGGAAGAGCAGGACAGACCATTACTTCATCTCATCCAACCCCTTGTGGTCAGCAGATCATGAGGTCTCACCCAAACTGGCCATCTCAGCTCCAGCCAGGAGAGGTAATCCTCCTGCTGCTGGCTCATGCCAAGCTCTTGGTCCTAGCCAGGACAGCACTCATCCCAGTGGCGGGAAAGCTGGGGCATTGTTGGCTGTCATTAGGCCATGAACCTCAAGCCACAGGTGGAGCAGAGGGAGGAGGACCAGGAACAGCTCTGTGAGGCTCACAGGAATGGAAGAGTGCTGGGGCATTAATGATGCTTCCCCCAAACTTGAGACTTCCCAATGCTGGGCACCACAGCACCTGGTGCGTGTTCATGGGGCAAGTTACATGGCTGGGGAGAGCTGTGATATGTTGCTCTGGATGAACCCTAGCAGCAGTGTTAGTGTGGTGCATCTTGCAATCTGTGCAAACCTCCCATAAGGCAGCTTTTTCAACAACCTTGGGTCTCTCTGTGGTGTGGTGCAGGCAAACGCAGGTGCAAGATCGCTGCGTTGGAGCACTTGGTGCATTTGGTTTTCACTGGTTTTGGTGGCAGTGCCTCTGCAGCCACCCCTTCTGCTGGAGCCTCAGCAGGACCTTCTCAGTGACCCAGAAAAGAACCACCTTCCCAGGTCTGGATCTACACACAGGACTGAGCTGGAAAAGATAAAATAAACCCAAATCCACCCATCTGGTGCTCGCTGCAGGACCTCTGCCAGCATGGAGCTCCACTGGGATCCAGGCCTTACATGTTATATTTTCTGCAGATATTCTTACAATTAAAAACAGGACTACAAAGGAATCTGGGAGGGAGCTCTTGGCAGCATGTTGAAAGCCCCTGAATAATTTTTTAAAAGAAGATTAATGTAACTGTTGCTGGTACCTCTAGGGAAAAGAACAGCTCCGTTTTGCAGCAGGCTGTAATTTGTAAATTGAATCTAATATTGCCACATAAATAATACTGCAGAGATTAAATCTGGGGAAAGGTGTGAAATGAGAGAACTACAGCATCTAAGAAGAAAATGTAGCAAATACTTTCACAGTCACTGTAGAGCTGAATGTATTAACAAACATTTCTATTGTTCAAGTCAGCTCTTTGCTAAATGAGAATAACATGCACTTTATATCACAGGGAAAGTGCCAAATATTGCATATTTTCTTTCCCCCTTATTTCTAGAGTTAGCCTCTTTGGTCTCCATCTTCCAGTCTTGTGTTATTGTTCCAGCAAAACTTTTGTGTCCTCAATGCATGCTCTATAAACTGTGAAAACTCCAACTTAATATGAAAGATTTGTATTTTTCTTGGATGGGCGTGAGGTTGTGAAGCTACCAGAATGTATATGTGCATGAAAACACTACTGTCTCTTAAAAAAATTAACTAAATGTAAAAAAGTTCATTTTTGACCTTTCATCCCTTGACATTGTGACGTGCAGCAGCCTGTGCACAAGCCTGGTCCCAGACTGTATGGGTTTACTGGTGTTCAGGACGCCCTCTTGTAACACATTATTCACTACAACTAGTGATGTCTACTAGAAATTATAACTAGTAGAGGAAAAATAGACCCCCATGTGTTACTAAATGGTTATAAAAGAGTTGTTTTTTGAGGTATTAGCTCAAACTTTGTCGAAGGAAGCATTTCACAATATTCCTGAGCGTCATCTATGGCCTATAGGTTTTTCTTTTCCCTTGCTGTGTACCAATCACCTATGTTCTCATACCTCAAGGCAAATTTCTCCTTCAGCTCAGCAGGGTAGCAGCTGGGACTTCCCTTCCTATAGACTGCATAAAGTCCAATACCCTGCTCTGGTCCAACTCACTCAGTGCTCATTACAGAGAGGAAGGATATCTATATTGGCTGTGGAGTGACAGAGGCAATTTTCCAGCCTTTGCATGGACTCTATCTTGACTACCGGAGTATTGTATCAGTGGGATTTGAGTGTGCAGAGGGAGATGAGTTGAACATTGTAACCTTCATGCTGTTGAGCCAAACAGACCATCTCCATTCAACAACAACACAAAAAAAGTTCAAAAGTTTCATAGCTCTGTCTTGTTTTGGGCAGCTGCAATGTTCGGTTGCACTTTTTACTCCTGTTAGGAGATTTGTTAACACGTAGTACTTTAGGTTTTCTGATTAGAAATGCTTGTGTGGTGTCAGCCTCGAAAAACTCAAATTTAGATGCCATTTTCATAGAACCATAAAAAGGTTCAGTTGATATTTCTGGAGTTTCCTGAAACCTGCGAAAGTTTGAAGATTCCCAGCCTGGAACAGAATATTTCTACAATTCCAGGAGATGTCTGCACTTTTTTTTTAAGGAATGAAAGGCAAACACTTTCCAAGTGACCCAAACAGCTGCCAGTGTTTATTGCAGTATGGTATTCTGATGGAACATCGGAAAGGAGAGAGAGACTTTGTAAACATACATGCTAGTAACACCTCAGAGGATGTCCAATCTTCTGTCCAATCTGCTGCAACGTAAATTTAATGATGAAAGAACCTGGAAAGTGCTAAACCAGTTATATATAGTACTTCAAACATTGGTACTGAAAACAGTCAAACCACTGACAGCCCTTTGAATCTTACGCTCTCTAGAAGCTGCTTTCTCGTGAAATTTCTGTTGTGAACATCTTGGATTTTGTCATTTTTTTGAGGATGAAAACAAAACCTACATGGTACTTGGGCAACAAGTCATTTCCTTCTGGATTTTTGAAATGCTTGAAGTTCCATAACTTACAGACATGAGAACAGCTGTAGTGGGTGAGATGAAGGGCCCATCCAGCCCAGCATCCTATATCTAATAGTGTGAGAGACCAGAAGGGAAGAGCAAATGAGCAAAACAAATGCATGTGATACTTCTCCTTGTTGTCCCTAGCTGCCCTGCCACCACCTGCGCCACAAATATTTCTCAGATGTAAATTTTATGTATTTGGTAACCCTTGATGGGATACAAACACAAAATGCTTGTAGGTTGAGTTGTTTTTTCAAAAAACTTCAGGGTTGGCAAGAAAAGCCTGGTGGACAGGCCATGTCATATTAGTCCATTATTGGAATATGCTGGGTGTCCAAGGAATAGCACCCCTGATGCTCAACCCACACCTGGAGAGGTCCAGGGCATCTGATTAAGTCTATCCACCCATCCCTTATGTGCCCCCCAGGAAGAAGGCCTGGGAGATGGGGTGCCTCCATCAACTGTGGTGGGAAAAGCAAACCTCCTTCTGTCCATCTGCTGCCTCCCAGTTTTACAGCTAGTGGGGATGAGAGCCTGGGTTTATCCCACCATTGTACATCCTGTTCCTAAGGTTAACACTGAGACACATTTGGAGGCATTTGTTCTTGTCCATTTGTTGCCTGTTGTAAGTGGTCCTTAGATAGTCTTCCTGGGAGAGAGTGTCATAATTATCCCTGAACACCTAGATGGGGTGTGTCTGTCATCTAGCCGTGTTGATCAAATCACACCATGTCCCCAAGTGGTGAATACTCATTGAAAAACCCATTCTCACTTTCTCAACGCAGATCACTCTTCTTCTCTCCACCCCCTGAAAAGAAAAAGGGGAAAGGGGGGGAGGGGAAGAAAAAAGAAAAAAAGAGAAGAAAGCCATGAAAATTCAAAGTTCATCTAAACCTATCAACATGTGCATAACGCATGTCTGTGCCTATTAATCACTGCTGGGGAAACACAAAGCCACAGTGCCATTATGGAAAAGACAACAGATCATTCCAAAGCCATATGGCCACCACCATTGATCCTCACATCCAGGAATCAATGAATGATCTTGACTGATAAGAATGTAGAACGAGAGCCAATATTATAACTCCAGTGCTTCCACAGACTTTGGGGAAATATGCTTAGAGAGTAATGCAAAACTGCAACAAAGGGCACATACTATCAGTATCAAAGGCTCTTATGTGGCATGATGTGCTTTAAGAGTGATTACAGCAACTCTAAAAAAAATTACATTACCCCATTTGTTCCTTAATAAATCAGGTTTTTAACTGAATCCTGAGTGAGTTGGAACCTAAGTTATGTGAACAATCCTCCAAATCCTTGCAGTACTATGTGATCCTACGTATTTGGGTACAAATCCTCACATGTATATACTTGTGCTTGTTAAAAAAAATCATTGTCATCAGCATAATTTCAAGACTGTCTGCAGTAAAAGCACTGAATATCAAAAATAGATGTAGGACTCAGCATCTACGTTTTGGTGCCTTCATTGGTGCAGAAACCAGACTGGGAATTTCCAACTAGCATAACAGGCTCTTAAACGTCTTCAACCACTTTTATAAGCTGTGTTAGAAAGTAGGTGGTCTCTGACATGGTCTTTAAATGCAATGGGCCAGATACTCAGCTGGTATTAATTGTCACTCCTTTGTCTTTGAGAGTACCATGCCAATTTAACCCAGCATAGGATCTGGCTCAGCATGGTGCTTTCCACACTGTCTGCTTAATCTGTTTAAATCCAAGTTAATCTAAAGTAGCTTTCAGTACGGTTTAAAACTACCCCAAGGAACAAACTTTTCTTTCCAGGGATGAAATGGCATCCAGAGATATTTCCTTATAAAATGGGCCTTCAAAAGCTGATCTCCCACACTGCAAAACTATGCAGTAGTCTCACAGTTCTTGGCTGGCACAGAAAGAGGGTCTAAATGAATCTCTCAGTTCACCATCCCAGAGCTCAAGAAAATTTGGATCTGTCCTGCAACTTTCTGTAATCTTCCGTTTAAAAGTTTATATAAATAGATAGGAGAATGTCTCACTACAAGCCACTGTTAACTTGTTACGGCAAGATTTACAGTAAGAATGAAATGCAGAGGTAATTCTCTGAATTTGTGGGCTCTCTCTGGGCTGCAAAGAAATGTGACTCCCCTCTGAGCTTTCACCATGTGCAATATTCCCATTGGGTTGGCACCTACATCTTTTTCTTGTGGAAACCCTATGTGTTTTGTTCATTTCTCTGGCCTCTCATTCAAGCTACTAATTTCCCTGACACACTCAGCATCTTTTTCAGAGCTGAATTAGGAGCCACCAAATGTGTTTCTCGTTGCTCAGTGTTTTACTGGTTGCCATAGCCACCTGTGGGATGTGAGACACAAGTTCAATTGCCCACCACTCATGAGAGCGTGCTCCGGGCCATGAAGTGTTAAGGAGGGGAATGCCCCGCTGCCTCAGCATATGTTAAAACAGTGAACATAGTTTCAGTCTGGGATTTTTCCACTCCTGCCTGAGGGTTATCACAGGCCAGAGATGATTCCCAGAAGGCAAGGCAGCTGCAGCTTCCCTTTCTGGAGGGAAAATGAAGTGAATCTGTATGGACATGATCCTTGCAGTGACTATTGGCCTCAGGATCAGAAAAGAGTCTCTGACATATTTTCATGATTTTATATATTAGATGCAGCCCCTTGTTTGCTCACATTAGAGCCATTTAGCTTCATATAAAATATTGAAATAGTCAGTGGAGTGGTGCCTGAAAGCAATTGTTTCCTTCCCACTCTTGGCTACAGTGAGGAAATGTGGTGCCCAAACACTGACATGCTGAATGGTACCTGGGCATGCTGCTCCTGGGTCCTGACACAGGGGCACCCTGGAGAAACTGAAGCAGAGCAGAAGAATCCCTCCAGGGACTGCTTGTTTGGGCCCTGCTTGGGAAAGTTGTTGGAGGTTGGGGTGTAAAACCCCGTTTCCAAACACCGGTCATGTAACAGAAGAAACATGTGATCCTGCGAAGTTAGGACAAGGTTCTGCGAAAACCAGTGATACCTAAATATTAGACATGGATCCTCAGAGTCTCTTTTGGGGCTGTCTATGCCCTCCAGTGAGAAGCTCAGCTACGGCTCTGAGCTCTGCAGAGTGCTGCAGTGCCATGCAGAGAAACTTCTCAGATGCAAGTGTAGCACTTGCTCAGAGATGTCCCAGATGTGTTAGTCCAGACAGGACACAGCTATGGCCACACTGCTTCCCACTCTGGAAAGACAGTGCAGCCTCCAGGTGCCAAAATGCTGGAGCCAGGTAACACCATTGCTGCCAGGTGCATGTGCAGGGAGCATTCTGCACCATGCAGTGAAGCTGGGCTGTCTCTGTATCCCATATGCAGGAACTATGCATGTGCATCCCTTTGGCTGACTATCAGGAAAGAATGCATGAAAATTAAACAAATTACTGGTTATTACAAGAAACATATTTCACTAATCGGCTTCTGAGGGCAATATTTTATTGGGCAACAGCTATCAATAGGCAAAGTGTGGCACTTGTTTAGTATTAGAACTTCATTCTAGCCTAAGGGAAAGGAAAGACTAAAGGATCAAGGAGACAAATGAAAAACAAACATGGAAAGCTGCAAAGTTAAAAACACTGAGGGGAGGAAGCCACAAGGGAACAGGATTAGATTTCAGAGTCTCCATAAGCAAGCACTAGGATCTTTCTTGTAAATTAATTCCACACTTAATTTTTTGAATTCTTTCTTACTTTTCCAGACTCCAGCCAAAACTAAGTCAGATGAAATGTTATAAGAGATTGGCATCCTGGGATGTAGTGGTAAACTAGTTTACTTTCACAGTTTCCTTTCATATGTAGATTAAGCGCTGAATTTTCTTTTGTCATTACTTGCAAAGATCTAAGTTTCCTTCCTAAGGCATCATCTTTTATTAATCAGCTTATCCACAACAGAGTCCAAAGAGACTGGAAATGGGCTCAGGCAGATGTTGATAAATGTCTTAAGTTTCTTATAAACTAAATCAAGGCCAGCCATGTTTTATTAATAAGCTAACCTTCAAACATACTTTGCCCTCTGTATACTGTATCACACTTTATATGCCATCCTGTTTACACTGCTTGTCCCGATTTTATTCAAGGCTGTTAACATCCCGTACTTTAAAAGGCAAACCCCAATGTATATGTATAATGCTGTCATAAAGGATAAATGTTGTCATCTGCAAACGTACATGCTACATACCAGGTGTGGTAAGAATTTAGAAAGACTTATTCCTGTATTGTTATATCTCTTTTCCTTTATTTTATTTTATATATATATACATGTTGCTGGCTAAATGTATTTAACCAGCATGCAGCTTAGTTGATACTATCCATCTTGCCATGGAAATAGACTTCTGTCATGCACCTGAAGCTTTTCCCCCTGCCCAGCGGCAATGTTGTGGAGCTGGGATCACACTATCCCACTTACAACAGCCTATTCTCAGCCAAGACAGACTAGAAAGCCCCAGGCCATTCCAGACCAGAAGAAAGACAACATTCAGTCTCTTTGGGTCCCAAATCCTTCAGCTGTTGCCAAGCACAAAGTGGACACTTGAACATGCATTTTGGTTTTATAGATCATTAACATCTTTCATACAAATTATAAGCATTTAGAGTAATACTTCCATAAAAAAACTGCATGGATCCACGAATGACTGGGTGAGCCCAGTAACCAGGATGATCTGTGGAACCAGAGGACCTTACAGTATTGCTGATGGAAAATTTGATGATGGGGACAGATGACAACTCAAGGAAGATATTTAGAGAGGTGGAGAGAGCTGAACAGTGGTCTTTTGCTTTAAGTGTCAGGAAAATATTGATCTGGATTTCCCCCAGTGACCAGAACTGTAGATGTGATCAATGACATTATCACCTTCAATAAAGCTTGAATTGTTTTATAAGAGAGGGGGGGAAAAAAAAATCCTCCAATAGGTTTTGACAACTAATTTTTTTAACCTATCCCTACCTAGAGGTTAGCATTTTGAAGTCATGTCAACAATACTGAAAGAAGTGTTACTGCTATTGCAGGAACACGGCTGGTTAAAGGTGTTCTGCAATATGCCTTACAGTATGACATCTACAGGGGTGGTGTTGTGCTCCTCAAGTTGAAGTGTAGAATATTTTGCAGGATCAGCCCTCATTAGGAAGCAGATGACACAAAGAACATATTTTCAAGAGCTACTTTTTCTTTGTGGGGATATTTTGTGGAATTTTAAGCTTCAGCAAACTGAATTTTCAGAGATGCTGAGCATTTTAGCTTTCATTAAAGTGTATTAGGGGCTGAAAGAGCTTGTAATTTTGAAAAAGAAAAATCCAGTATCCTGGGCAAAATCCTGCCTGTGCTCTCACTGATTACAATTTTATCATTGACTTAAAAAAAAATAGAACGCAGGTTATGTGTTTTGCTTTTAATCATTGATCAAGTTTGCATTATCTCTACTAAAGTTGCAAATTAACTTTATATATGTGAAACAAAACACCAAGAAAAAAGCATGTACAGTCAGAGGTCACTCTTGCCGATATGGCTCTGGGATATGCAGCTGAGAATGGGATGTTCACACACGCACAAAATCCCAAGTAACATGTATCATGAAACACTTCCCATTAGGTCAGAGTTCTAGTGCTGATTCATTAAAATGCAAAGTGTTGCACTTAGACTTCACCTTTCAGATGAAATGTTTTGAAAAATGTACCTTCATGGTTGAAACAGCATGAAGTCCTGTCCTGTCTTCTCTTCCTCTCTCCCCCCCCACCAAGTTTCTTACAAAATCTTCCTATGGGAAAAGTTATGAGAAGATAAGCAGAATTTAAGCAGAGGAGCTTGAAACACAGCAAATAATTTATCTCAATGAAAGGGGTATCCATGAGAGATCTGAAAAGGCCATAGAATAATTAAGGTGATACATGATTGGAAAACTACTTCTGACTCTGCCAATTAGGCATCTGCTAAAGGTTTTAACAGAAACTAATGAAACTGTGGAGAAAAGAGGAAGAAAAGAAATCAGAAAGATGTCTCAAATTTGCTAGATCTTTTGTTTCATAAATGCATTTTCCATTGTATCTCAGTATGCTAAAACACTTTAAATGTCTTGCTCTCATCAGGTTCATGCATAAAGGATCCCCTCTGCTCTTTTGGTGCTTTCTGACAAGTGCAAGATTCCTCTTTGCTGACCAGCCTCAAATCTCACCGAAGCTAATGGGAAATCAGGAAGGTCCTTCACCACACAGGTTTGGGCCCAGAGGCACAAATGAAAATACTTTCACTGTTTTTATTGTGTCCAAGAGATGAAAGGAGAAATTTCTGTGGTGCTTAGCACTAGCCTTGTAGGCCCTGTATTCTGTGCCTTTGGCAGGACATAGAAATCCCACATGCCAATTCCTCCTATTTTTATTGGAGCTGATGAAAGTTCCCAGCATGGAGAATCATGAGAGTCTAAATGCCGCAATTCCCTTGCAAAAACCCAGCCTCTAACAATCAGTTTTTCCTCCGGAAAGAACGATCTACATAGTTCATGACTACTCAGTGCTGGGTATGCTGCTGAACACCAGCTCCAAGGACTTTCCTGCATGTTCTGCATATGAATTTGTAGCATTACCACCTGCCAGGCTGGTCTGAAATGGTAACTGCTTTTCACTGAACTTTAAAAAAGGAAAGCTTACACGCTTTTATGTCTTCCTCCACATAAAAGCAAGTGAGCTGCAAGATCTAATAGGTACCTGATCTGTGAAAAGAGGAACGTGTACTGTCAGTGGGTGCACTAACGCTTGAGATGCTTTCCTTTTCAAAATCAGCAATTTATATTCCTATCAGCTATACTTATATGTAGCAGCAGTCAGTCAGAAGCTCACTTGAGCTGGACAAGAAATTTCTCCATTGTTGTCAAAAATCTTGGTCATCCCAGAGGCATCAAATGAAAAATTAGAACCATGTCCACCCTAGTAAAATAAGGCCAGGGCACAGGCACAGGCTTCTAGCATGGGCCAATTATCATCTTCCCAAGCCATTCCCAAACTTAACTAAAGTAAAAAGAGCTTTTTTAGTTTAATTCCTTGGGATGCCTTCAGAGAGGATGTTCACTGCAGTTTGTATTTCTTGGTTGTGGGACTTACTGAAAAATCCCAACTGGACGTCTTTAATATAGTTACCTTGAAAGACCGATTGCTCTTAGTGGATGAACTACTCTTCCTGCTCCCTGCAGGGTATAAGGACAAGGCAGAAATCACCTAAACCCCACTCCTGACTGCCATTTCTACACCGGGACTTGTTTAAACTTGGTTGTAGCAGCAGAACTCATACTGTGCTCAAAATGGGCTACTGCATGAGCAGCGAAGCAGGCAGTTGGGAGGCAGTGTGTGTGTGCGTGCACATGAGCGTGTGCGTGCCTGTGTTTTGAAAAGCATTAAAATGGCTGGCTGCTGGCGGGAAAATGACTGGTTTAATTGCTCAGTGGAGGCCTGGCCCACCTATAGTGAGACTGGAGCAGTGTATAATCACGGAGAGTGTAACTGATGGGAAAAATGTGCCGGGTTTACTGAGTGTAATAGATGCTAAAAGGTATAACCTGCTGTGTAGTTTAACAGCTCCTATTAAACCCCCAGACAAAGCATTTGCTGGGATTGTAGAAATTCTACAAGAACGCCTGTCCCAAAAGTCACCAGAGAGCGCGGAGCATTTGTCTTTTTATAAACTGAATCATAAAAATCAAAAAATAGAAAAAGCAATTTCTGACTATGTTGGTGGATTAATGAAATTAACAGAGCGCTGCTAGTTTGAAAAAGTTTAATGATGCTCTAAGGGAAAAGCAAAATGAAGGCATTCAAAGACCAGTGAATGAATAAAGCCGACTTGATCCCTCCTGTGCTACAAATTGCTCCAGCAATGAAGACAAGTGCTAAAATGCCAGGGAGCTCCACCAGCATCTGGTAATATTTACACCAGATAAACTGGTGGTGAGGCAGACAGCACAGGTGGCACTTGGACTATGGGGTTTTTTCCTCTTCTTGTGGTAAGTAATCTTCAACGCATGTTCAAGCACAAGCAAAATACTTGGGGGGTGAGGGGGAAGACACAAAAAAGAGCAACCTGCTTCTCACAAAGGCAAGACTGAAGGAGCCCAAATTGCCTTTGGAGTCCTTGGAGATCACTGCAGCAGCTCTACGCTCAATCAAGCGGCATTGGGCTCCTTTACAATTAAAGGAACAAGTCTTAATACAAAGCTTATTTCACAGTCTGCTGCCTGTAGCTGCAATAACACCATCAGGGACTGCTAAAAAGCATAGCTGGATGTGACTTCAGCAGTGTTAAAACATGCACAGAGGAAATCCTTGCTGCATTGACTGTTGCTACAGTGAATGTAATAAAAACAAAAAAAAGGCAGAATGTGCTGAACACCTGAGAAATGAGAAGGTAATATCCAGCTCTGTAAGTGGGTGCATGGTTTGGTACTGTGGGAGCCACTAGTCTCACAGAGGCAGAGCCAGACCATCAGGGCATGCTGCTCTGAGGTTCTCTCTACAGGCATCAGTCCTAGCCCTGGAACAAGGCTGCACCTTCCTCAGGCAGTGCAGGCAGTGCAGGTAGCCTGCACCAGGCAGACTGTCCCTCATCTGCTGCTCTCAGCAAGGCAAGAGGTCACAGCTCCTGTGGATGAAAGATGGCAGCGAGGAGGCATTTTCAACATGCAGAAGGATCACAATGAGAAGTTGATGACCTCTGCAACAGAAACTGGGCAGAATTTAATAGTAAATGAACTTAGAGTTGTGCATTGCGCTTGTGAAAGAACTTATGTTAGCTGTTTGCGAAGAACAAACAAACCCAGGGAAAGTGGCTAATTAATAGATGAACAGAAAATCATGACCATCAGCCAGTTATGGGATGACTGAGTAGACTGTGGCTGTGAGAAGACCAAACATGTCCAGAGGGTTTAGTGGCAGACCTACCAAGACTACTGATCTGGGCTGCTGATGGCTGCTTTTAACAGAGCTCTAAGGCTCCAGTGAACTGACGGCTTTTCTCCAGTTGCCCTTCTGAAACCAAGAGCCTCAGTCATTTTAAACGACTTAGGCTTGGATCATTTGGGTCAGTTTCTCTGACGTCACACCCATGATGATTACAGCAAAGTAAGCCTGAAAGAACATCCACTTCATGTGAATCATTACTGAGGCAGTCAGTCCTCATGATAGAAAAGCTGGACCCTGTCATATGCTCTCCAGTCACAGAAGTTAAGTTTTCTAGTTGTGCCTGTGTTTTTTCATGGTTTTGTGTGTAGCTATTATTTGAATATGTGAAGGGAGGGACTGTGCTTCCCTCAAGTGCCTCAAAGTGCCTCAAATTGCAGCTTGGCTAGTAAACAGTAGAAAAATAACTAAATTTATACCCTTCCTGACACCATCTAACCCAAGAACAAGGGGATTCTCCAGTCTCCTGATCTCTCCTGTTTTCTGCTCTTTCCACAGAAAAACAGCTAGTGGTATCTGCCACACCTCTTACATTGTAGGTACTGATCAAGTTTAATCAACCACATCATAGAAAGGTCTCACATCTCAAAGGAGTGTTAAAAAAAGCCCTTCCCTCAAAATCCTATTGCTATGGAAAGTGCTGAGCCTTGGGTCTAAAAGCTTGCGTGAATTTGGTTGTGAAACAAGATTTCACAGCCCTGATACACATTGTTGTTACTAGAAAGACATCAGTGGATTCACTTCAGATAATTTCCAAGAATTACATTAGGCTGAACTTTAGCTTTCATATTTTATCCTGAATGCCTGGAAGCCCTGACTCACTAAGAGTCATGTTCTTCAGTCCTTTATATGTTTTCATTGTGTTCTTATCCACACGTGCAGAAAACAGTCAACAGTATGTAGCGTTCTAGCCTCTTCTGTATTTGTACATCAGAGTGATCTTCTTCCCTTTGTCTAAAGGTCAGATTACATTAGCAGTTCACATTCCTGGTTAAACATGCAGGCAGATGTTTTCTTCAGGGGGCAGATCATGTAGGAGGAGGCATCGTTCTCTCCTCCGGTCTTCAGTCAAACTAGACTTGTCATCCTCAGCTGTGTAAACGTGCATCTTTTAACTGAATGGCATATGCTTCATTTCGGACTAACATTTCAATGAACTTAAAACCATTTGAGGGTTTGTTATCTCTTTGCTTAAAACCTGGGACACTGAAATTAATGACAGGTCTGCTGTTGACTTGAGGAAATGGTACTGAAAGTCCTGCCTCCCCCTCGTCCAAAATGTGGTTCAGCTGTGAAAAATGGAAATACATTTCACTCTGTTTAGCAAGGACACATTCTGAAATGTAATTTGGCACTGAGGAAATAAGTCTGGTTCATAAAACAGCTATGTATGCAGAAAAGAAATTACTTTTGCAAAGCCTCCAGCTTCTCTTTAATTAAACTAATAACCCAAGACTGTGACAGGTCTTCTACAGAGCATGAGGTCCTTCAGGACCCAGCCTCCAACTGCACATGAACATTTCAGTTAGACTGATTTTCTATTCCTTTCTGCATCCTCAAGTTTGAATTTTCAAGGTCCAGTTGAACATGCCATACCCTGTAAAAGGAACTTACTAATGCAAACAGTTGGGACACCATAGCACAATGCAGCTTTCTGAAACATTTGTTATTAATTCATGGCAAAGAGAAACTTGAAATTCTGAAAAAGAATGTAAATAAGGCAGTGCTCCCTCCAAACAATAGTCCTGTAATAACACAGGTTCTGAGAGTTGATTTTTTTGAAGAGGGGACACAGGGTTCACCTATGCTGCTCTAGTAGGGGACTTGTCTTTAGTCTGAGTCAGAAGGTAGATATAGTCTCTGGTACTGCCCCATCATCTCCTCTCTGGGAAGACTTAGAAGAAGTCTTCACCTGTAAGTGAAATTGCCTACAGGAACTCCTGGCAGCTTCTTTTGGTCCAGTCACACGTGGCACAATTGGCATATATCACTGCCACAGCAGACTGAGAGGAAGCTTGGGGTTTGAGCCAGTGCTTAGAGGCAGAACCACCCTATGTGTGGGGTGGGTTTTAAGGTGATATTGCAGGGCTACCTGTACTACCATTTGCTAAGACTGTTGACACATCCAGATAGAAGATCCTGTTTTCAGTTGATAGCAACTCTGCAGGATGATGATTTGAATATTCCCAATGGTTATCTGTGATTGGGTGAATCTTAATAAACAATCGAACAACTACTACGGCAGAAGTAAACATGTGGCCATATTCCTAGCCATATCCAAGATTAGACTAGGAAAACATTAAACAGCTTTGCCCGTCTTGAAAAAACTGGCGACTTTTTCTGTTAGAAAAAAGAAAGCTCAGGTACAACCACTCTGAAGGACCCATCCCTTCCTATGTGTCCTTTCTACCAGCGTTGGGTCTGCTCCTGTGAAAGCCTGCCCAGCCCAGGTAAGCTTTGGCATAAAGGCTGTTCCCATCAGCAG
>NW_009926547.1:53558-63213 GCF_000696875.1 Nestor notabilis
AAGAGCGTGATGCTGCTGAGCACATTCACACTGTTGTCAGCCCGCACAGGCATTGCTGCTCAGGCAATAAGCGTGTCCCAGCTTGGCCCCACTCCTGTCGCTCCTCCTGTGCTCTTATGGCCACACAACAGGGAAGCCCTCCAGAAAAGGAGGAGGAAGCCCTCTGATCTGAATGTAGCAGGACAAAAGTAAAGCTGAGTGGAAAGGAAAGAAACACATTATGGCAGCAAGATGTTTCCTGTAGGATCACTGGCAAGCGGAAAGGAAATGTGGGACTACTTAGGCAACGAGGCATAGCCTGTGAGAGAGAAACAAGGAAGAAGGAGTAGATCAGAAGAGGATTTAGGAGGGAGAATTGGATGTGGGCTGGAAAGGAAGTAATGGCTGGAAGATGAAATCTGAGGAACAGATCCTGGGATAGTTAGGTAATGAGGAGAAACTTCCCTTTCTCAGCTGCAGCTCTTTTCCCAGTCTCAGAGTAAATCAATCAAAAAATTAGGGACTTGGAAAGAAGGTTATCCTGTAAAAGACTGGAAAAGATTGCAGTCCTGTGGGGAAAAATAATATGTGATCATGTAATTAAAGTCTGCATCATGATGCATATGCAAAAGCAGGCCAAATTTAAACTGTGCAGACAGTAAATATTATTTTTAATTAAATTGTAGAAACATTTTATGATCTGATGATTTTTTTTTCGTTGTTTTATTTAAGGGAAAGAAAATTGTTTTGGCTGATGAGATACAGAACACTAATACTGGAAAATATTCAAGCAGTGTATTGAAGTGACAAGAAATTATCTCAAGAGAATTACAGGCTACCGGAATTTATTTCTCCTTCACTTGTGAGTTCATATGATTTTTGTTACTTTTTTTTTTCCTCTGGAAACTGATCAAATATCTATGGGGCTAAATTTTTAGTCACAACACTACATTTCAGTCGCTAAATACTGCTGATGTCTCTCTAAATGACTCAGTTTTCTGTTATTTCAAGAGGAATTATGTGTCTAATCCTTCCCGATAAGGGAAGAAGCCTGAATTCTGCAGAAATTTCTCAAGTCTATGGAGTGCCATTATGTCCAGCCACAGACTAAACAAACGCACCCAGCAACCTATGGAATTAAGGGCTAAGAAGAAAGTCCACTAATAGGAAAGGAACTGTTTCTTCAAATGCTTTGGATCAAGCCTCACATTTCCACTGGAAAAACCTTCACGGGCCATTGTATTAGGAATATATATAGTGAGGGTGTTGTTTCATGAACAGATTTCAACTCATTGTAAATGCTGTATACCAGAGATAGACAACTTTTGTCAGCTTCAGACAATGTTTCTTTGGCTGCCAAAATGGAAAATGAACAAGTTTCCTGATTCCTGGAAGAGCTGGTCAGTCCATCCACCATGGCAGGCTCATGGAGGCAGGAGCTCAGTCCTGGCCTTGTTCTTCTGGGACTGAAAGGGATTTTTATGGCGTTTACTACAAGGAAAGAGAGTTACAGTGATCCAGAGGGTCTGTAAGAATCACACCCTCTGCCTAGCACTCCTGCAAGGGCTCAGCCCACACCGCCAAGGCTGTGCTTTCCTACTTCCCTACAAATGCACCTTTTTACAACTGAGTGTTACATTTATTAAGTTTCATGGGATTTTACACTTGGGGTCAAATTCTGGTTTGATTTACACTTTGCACTTTTTCAGGAAGAAGCTCACCACATTGAGAAGCACCTGCCTAGATGGGTGAGCTCCTCTAAGCAAGACGCCCCAATCCCCCAGCAGGGTGGAACGCCAGACTGAAGCGTTCCCCTGGAACAAGCCTCTGGAAACCTCAGAGGCTCATTTTTCTGTGATGGGGGTGTCAGCATTTGGCCAAGAATGTCTCCATCCCAAAGCAGCACACTGTCAGATACAGCAATCTCGTGGTTTTTATCTATGGCGCCATTATTTTCTCTTTCTTTGTTTTTGCATAGTGAATTAAGTTATTTTGGATCACAGCCAGCATGCTTCTCGGACTCTATCTGAATATATTCCCATAGACTTTAGTTATAATTTGAGGAAAAACTAAACCAATTCTGCAGTTTTTTACTTCTATCATTAGTTTAAAGCAGAGACTATTTTGCCACGCACTCAGATAAATGAAGTTTAGAAACGTTAGTGGGAGTTTGGCTCTCCTGTCTACTGAGAGATCTTTTAAAAATGAATGTATTTTTAATTCATGGATTTGTCTTCTATCATCAAGGCCAAAAGCATGCACTCTCCTCCAAAAGACGGCCTTTGCCTTGACTTCTAGTCATAGGCTGGAGGATTAGAGGAATAGGATCTTTGTTTTACTAAGTTTTATAATGTCTTTTTTGTTGAAGCAAGCAGTGAGCCTCTGTGGGTGTAGGCACAGGAATCATTGAATCACAGGATGGTTTGGGTTGGAAAGGACCTTAAAGATCATCTAGTTCCAACCTTCCACTAGACCAGGTTGCTCAAGGCCCTGCCCAGCCTGGCCTTGAACACTGCCAGGGAAGGAGCATTCACAACTTCCTTGGGCAACCTGTTCCAGTGCCTCACCACCCTCACTGTAAAGAACTGCTTCCTTATATCTAACCTAAATCTCCCTTTTAAGTTTTAAACCTTTTTCCTATCACTAGAACAGTTCCTGAAAGGAAGGGGGACCTATACAACCCCAAACACCTGAGCCAGGAGTGGCTTCTGCACTGGCTGTGACAACACCAAGCTCTGCTTCTGCATGTGGGCTGCTGCAATAACAGCCCCTGAAGATCAGGTCCCTCCTGGGCCATCAAGGACTTCAGCAGCATTTATGCCTGTTTCTCGTAAACGTACGTTGCAAACATTCTATGTCACTTTTGTATTGCAGTTGATAGCTTTAGTGAGCAATTATTCTGTAAGAGAAGCTGCTCTTTGAAGTCAGGGCTTGAGATCACAAACAGAGGATGTGCACCCAGCCACTCGCAGGAAAATAAACAGAAAGGCCTGTTCTGCTGTGCCACCTTTAACAAACATGCAGCGCTATTCAGGGCTTTTAAAAGAAAACAACACAGTTCCTCCTGCCACCCAGTAAAACCGTACGTTTGCAATCGCGTCTTGTTTTGCATATGATTGGTAGCATACTTTTAAACTGCTGTAAGTAATAAAAATATATATGTGCAAGTTGGCTATAAGAAATGCCAAAGTTTCACCTAATAAAATTTTGGTATGCCTCAATTTTCAAAGTAAATTTGATTTATTTGAGCCACCAGCCATCTGATGACAGCCTTGTGTTTTTTATATGAGTCATGTCCCAAGGGGTCTAGAATATGCCAATAGTGTACCTTGGATCAGATCCAGTGTCCGCAAACAGGTTTTCATTAGACTTTGATGCCAGTTGCATTGGGGAGCAGAGAGGCTGCTGAAAACCAGCTTTACTTTGGGATCGTTTCTTTCTTTTAGAAAAAATAACAAAGATCTTTTTTAGAGAAGCTTTACGCCTCCACATTGTAGGTGTATGGCAATATTTTAGGGAACAGTAATCTGTTATTGCAGGTGGTCATGCTTCAAGCACTTCCGTATTTTGAGAATAGATCAGACAAAGTGCAACAACTTTTATTGAAAAATTGCCGAATTTGTAAATTAGAAACACATTTTTCTGTGGCTAAGATTAAGTTAGCATGTATTACAGTCACTGGGACTTCTCTGAAGCACTAAGGGGAATATAATTACACAGATTATTCCACATATCCTGGGTTGGGACCATGCACATACTAAGGGCACCTCAGTCACCCAGTTCTACATCAGGGTGTTTAATAACTGTGGTGATACCATGGCGCCTTTGGACTGAAGGTCTTTTATAGGCAATGCATATCTCCCTTCCCCTCATCCTCACCAGCGTGGGCATTGCTGTCTCCCAGTTGATAATGTGGGAAGGCAGCAGCAACTGGATTTCAGATTCTGGGAAGAGCCAGTGCTGTGTATTGCCTTACTGCGGTCACTGTAACAGATTCAGAGGTATCACATTCAGCCTAAAAATGGACCCAGGCCTGCCTTTCCTTTCCTGTAAGGTTACCACACTTAGAAATTTAGAACAGGACAGAAGGAGGGTAAATAGCAGCAGAAGAAACTCTAAGAGACACTGGGAGGTACGTCCTTCAGATAACTTTTTCTGAAGGCAGCACTGCATAGTGCAAGGAAGGAGGTGCAGGGCTTGCAGTGCCAGGAAGAGCTGAGCTCAGCTTTCCTGTGAAGCCATGGGCACACACTTTGGATGAGAGCTGTCAATGAACCATTCATCCCAGTGCCACTGCTGTTGCTGGAGACAGACAGGCCTCCCAGTGAGCCACTCCTTGCTCCCTCCTCTCCCTGCAGGATTCGGTACCTCTGTCTCTTACCCCCAGTGACAGGCATCCTGGAAATCATAGGTATCCCCTACTCAGGAAAGCACAAAAATCACAACATCACAGCCTGAGTCATGTACATGTGGGGTTGATGAAGGCCATACACATATATACCATAGACAGGAGCAAGAAACTCCCAGTTTCCTCCTAGCAGCTCTCTAAAGATGCTCCTGTAATTGAGTTCAGTCCACAGCAGCAGCTGAGCACCTCTCTTCTCACTGACTCCAAACAGATGCTAGGTGTCACTCAGCTGCTCAGTGCATGAAAGCCTGCCTGCTCTCTGGAATTTGTATTTTATGGCACGTAGTGCTTACTGTATAGGGAGGATTGGAGCACTGAGCAACACATACTGAATATTGATGAGCTATTTAGTCCATCTTCCAGTGGAATGAATAACTCTCATAATGCAGGTTACTGCTTGACACTCATTTTCTAATTTACAGATAGCATTAATACCCTGGTATTAATTATCTGCTTCCTAATCACAGATTCTTACAGAAACCAAGAAATCTTTTTGGTTTCTAATTAATGAACATCAATCCCTGCAGGTAACAATGTACCCTCCTTTTCACTGTATGTAATTGAACATCCACCCAGAATCAGGAGGCACTGGTTGTGTTGCTGTGATTATACTCCACCACATGAGCCTCTGAATTTCTACCTGCTTTCCTGTGTGTGCCACTTCGGTTCCTGCTCAAATAATCTGGTTCTACAAACCTGATGCTTGCAGAGGGAATCCATGCAAACACCCCATGCCATGTGGTCATTAGTCACACTTGGTTACACTTTTCAACAACTTACAAGTGTGAACCCTGAAAAGGCTCCGCTCTGTTTTGCATTTTTTAAAGCTTGCAACTGGTAGAGGTGAAGGACAGGTTTCCGAGGTGGGTTTATTCGGCTTTTTAACTCCAGTACATTTTCATGTGAAAGAAATATTTCTGAGAACTCGTGGACACCTAAAGAGTGCAATGCTTAATTTGTTTTGATGCTCAAAATAAAAGAAATTGGGACGCCTAAGCTTTATTTTCAGATATAAGGTTTTCCTTCTGACTGTGGTGACAGTCTCTGAAAAGCAGCCCCAAGGAGATGCAAGATTTCCTTCTGGATGGACTCACTTCCCAAAATTTTCTGAGCTTGGAAACTTTAGCAGCATCTGCAGGAGGAGAGGGGCTAGGATGTAAGGCTCATCAGACAAGCTTAGGAAAAATGCTGTTTCCAATAGCTAACTGAAGAAGCTATATTCGTAACTGAGGTGAACAGTGCCAGCTGTAGACACCCATAATTTATACTCTGAGACATTCTGGTCTTCTTACACCACACTCAAATTTCTTTCATACTTGCAAAAAGAGGAGCAAAGGGACTGAAGCTAAACTCGTATAAATCAGCCATATAAAATCCAAAGAAGTTGCAGTTCAAGTGCCCCCTGTGTGAAAACATAAAGTACCCTCCAGGAGGGAGTCTCTCAGAGTGCTGGAGCACATGTTGGGCCAGCTTTCTCCTGGTTTGCGCATTAGTAGATGTGATGCGAGTGGGCTTAAGGCTGCTTCAGTGTGACCAAAGCTGATCTGATGCAAAGTACACCACGTGTTACTTTTGAACACAATCCAGCCTCTACTGGCAGAAACAGACCAAGAAAAGCACCTGCGGGTCTCAGTACTGGATACACTGGATGTTGTACCAGCATTTGGCTCTAATGTGATGGAACATGAAAAAACCCATGAGTAAACTGTGTGTGTATATATACGGTGTATGTTGCCATGTACAGCACTCCCTTTCCCAGTTTATTGCCCCCCTTTGTCGTGGAGGCAGACACTGCTCCATCCATGCAGATGAAATCATCTTCCATCAGCAGTCCCACTGGTGGCCTCAGGGCTGCCGCCAGTGTTACTCCCCATGCAGGCTCCTTCCTTGCACGCTCAGACTCTGCCAATTCTGGCTTTTTCTCCATTCCTCACTCTCAGGAAGGAAAAGGGAAACTTGAGAAGGTTTCTTTGTCAGAAGCCATTTTCACCCGCCCAGAGCAGCTGCACCATGAAATTATTTGCCCAGCTATTGCCACCTGGCTGCTGCCTCCTCCTGGTCCAGCCTGCCACAGCCGCCTCCTCTCCTCCCAGCTCAGCTGATGAGTGGTTGCAGCTCTGCTTTTAGAGTCAAATACCCACTACACCTCTCAGCTTTGCACCCTTTCATTCTTGCAGCCCTGGCTCTGTAGAAATGGGGGAGGGATGTTGATGTTTCTTAATCTCAAATTGTGTTTTCCGGTCAAATACATTGGGTATTAGGAATAATTTCAACTTTTCTTATAGATCTCAATGACAGCTGAGGTTTCTGTTGATAGTTTATTCTTTTTGGTTTTGTTCTTTTTGTTTTCTTTTTCAGTCAGCATTGATTTATGCTACCCTTTGCAAAATCTCTGACTCCCTTTCCTAAGGTGAAACATGCACCTGTGAAATTCGTGCTTGCAGAGATTGCCGGGATTTGTATTGTACTTACAAACATTTTCTGCTCCGTGCTCAGTGGGTTCCAGAAACAAGTGTTAACGCAAGGTCAGCTCACCAACTTGCTTTGCAACAAGACATACAACGGTCCCAGGAAAGGATAGTATAAAATACATCTATGTAAGAAAAACTGGCTAGAAGAATAACTTAAAATTCTAATTTCCTTCTCCTGACTAAACCATTAAGAATTAGATATGTTTTTAAATCAATCAAACCCCAAAGAATAAAGAAAACCTTTTCCCCCATTGCTCTTCTGACACTTGATCTCCAAAACATAACAAACCCTTAGACTGGCAGGGAATGATTTACCAAAGGTGATCTTACAAGGAGTGTTATCAGGAGAAGCTGACAGATCTAGGTGTGTTCAGCCTTAAGAACAGAAGATGAAGATGGTCTGCAACTACCTACTGAAAGAAAGAGAGCAGGCAGAGCCAGACTTGTCTCAGCAGTACACAGCAAAAGCCTGAAAGGCAATGGGCACAAGACGAATTCCCATCAGATGTTAGGAGAATTTTCTCACACTAGGGGTGTGAAAACAGAAAACTGGTAAAACAATGCAAAAGGCTGCCCAATATCCGCTTGAACATACTCAAAACTCTGTGATCGGGCTCTAAGCAACCTGATTCAACTTTTGAACTGGACCTAACCTCAAATTTGTTCCTGCTTTGAGCAGGGGCTTGGACCAGATGATGACCAGAAAGCTCTTCCAAACTAAACTATTCTATGACCCTATTACCACCAGGAGACTGTAGAAAAGTCATAAATGAAGCTCTGTTTCTCCGAAGAACATTTCAGTTGTTGTAAAGCTGAACATTGATTGAAACTCTTGGGTGCAAAGACAGCTCAAAGATTTTTAGCAGTGCCAATGCCACTGGATTGTTATTGCTCTGTGGATAGGCCAGGCAAGAATTCATAGAATCATAGAACAGTTAAGCTTGGAAAGGACCTTAAGATGATCTAGTTCCAACCCCTCTGCCATGGGCAGGGACACCACACACTAAACCATGGGGTCCAAGACTCCATCCAACCTGGCCTTGAACACTGACAGGCATGGAGCATTCACAGCTTCCTTGGGCAACCCATTCCAGTGCCTCACCACCCTCACTGTAAACAACTTCTTCCTCATATCTAATCTAAATTTCCCCTGTTTAAGTTTAAACCCATTCCCACTTATCCTATCACTAGGACAGTCCCTAATGAAAAGTCCCGCTCCAGCATCCTTGTAGGTCCCCTTCAGATACTGGAAGGCAGCTATGAGGTCTCCATGCAGCCTTCTCTTCTCCAGGCTGAACAGCCTCAACTTTCTCAGCCTGTCTTCATAAGGGAGGTAGTTCAGCCCCCTGATCATCCTCGTGGCCCTCCTCTGGACTTGCTCCAATAGCTCCGTGTCCTTTTTATGTTGAGGACACCAGAACTGGACACAATACTCCAAGTGAGGTCTCACAAGAGCAGAGTAGAGGGGCAGGATCACCTCCTTCGACCTGCTGGTCACGCTTCTTTTGATACAGCCCAGGATACGGTTGGTTTCTGGGCTCAAGCACACACTGAAGCCGGCTCATGTCAGGCTTCTCATCAACCAACACCCGCAAGTCTTTCTCTGCAGGGCTGCTCTGAATCTCTTCTCCACCCAGCCTGTAACTGTGCCTGGGATTGCCCCAACCCAGGTGTAGGACACTGCACTTGGTTTGGTTGAACTTCACTTAGATATTCCTTTTCCTCGTAGAAGGCTCCAGGGAAAGTTTCCAGACTTCACTTCTGAACGTCATGCTAGTCCAATAAAAATCAACATTTTTGAAAAATTATGAGATCTTCACTGTTGAAAGGCCCAATTTCCCATAGAGGTGGAGTGTCAAAATGGGTCTCCTCTAAATCAATCAGGTAAGCTAGCCTTTAACCAAAGTCTCTTGGCTCAAGCCTCCAATGTGACTTGATGTTTTGTGTAATTCAGAATGAGCCTCACTCTTTAAGCATGGTGGCCATAGCAGTGTTTTACCGATTTGACTCCAAGATGCTGGTTCACTTGTGCTAGATTTCCCTGAAACAAAAGTAACTGGTTGCCCTAAATGCACTTTGTTTTCAATAAATGCGTGTAAAAAAGGAGAATTCTGACCCTAAATCTAAGTTATCTTGTTTATATGACAAAAACAATGTCTTTGAATTTGTGTTGGCCTGGACACAAGCATTGACATGAGAACCTTTTCCCATACAACAACTTATTTATTTTGAGATTATTTTTAAACAACCACAGCATTCATTCTCTATCCAAGCATAAGACAAAAATCACCCAAAATTTTTTTTAGATGATGTCTGCTTTAGCAGTTTAAGGGCATTTCTTAGAAACAACTGATATCTATTTCCAGTAAATGTCCCACAGAAGGGAACAGACTGATAATTTTGAAAACTAAGAATATCTGATTCACCTTAACTTGATAAAAGTCTCAACATTCTTACTTTTATCTGTGTATTATATCTATGTCTTTTTCCAATATTGCCAGCTTTCATGCAAACCTCTTAAAACCCAGGCGCTTCATTGGTGTTTCCTCCTGTACACTCCCTTGTGAGATAGGCAGGCCCATCTGAAAATGTTTTGGAGTTTGGGGTTTTTTTTTTCTCTCTTTTACTTCTACTTTTGCTTCTTGAATATGGGAAAGGAGGAAATACATTCTACTTTGCAACTGTTCACAGGATGATTCTCCATTTATTTAAGCAGGATTAATACCCAAACTCTCATTAGTTATGTCTTTATGCATCAATTGGTAGAAATAGAATCATAGAATCATAGAATGGTTAG